>NC_067473.1:71478718-71651218 GCF_947179515.1 Apodemus sylvaticus | reverse complement strand
CTGTGTAGACTAGCCTGGCTGGCCAGAAAGCCTCATGAATCTGCAGCTCTGGAAATCTAAGTGCCACCACACATAGTTGCTGCCACTGCCGCTGCCGCTGCCGCTGCTGCCTCTGCTGCCTCTGCTGCTTCTGCTGCTGCTGCTGCTGCTGCTGCTGCTGCTGCTTCTGACACTGCTGCTGCCTTCTCCTCCTCTTAGTCCTCCGCATGTTCCTGCTTCTGCTCCTCCTCTGGCTCTTCCTCATCCTTCCCCTCCTTCTTCCCACCCCCTTTCTTTTCTACCACTACACAGGTTCTAGGGACTGAACTCAGGCCCTCATATTTGCAAACTAAGCACTTTCCCAACTGACCTATTGTTCTAGTTTCAACATGCTTTTTAATTTTGTCCTCTGGTGTGATTGATGGGGTGTGGGGGTGGTAAATGTATTTTGTTTCTTGGACCATATAACAGATCTCATGGAGCAGACTAAGAGAAGGAAATAAAGTTTGTCCTCTGAATGTTTTCTTGGTTCATCCTTCTGTTTCTCTTGAAATGGACACATCATCTATTGTACTCCAGTCCATTTAACATTTGGTTACTAGGCTCCATTTATTTCCAGAACCTGCAGCCTCTGAGAAGCTGACAGATGTATGCCTAATTCATATCCTCTCTCTCTCTCTCTCTCTCTCTCTCTCTCTCTCTCTCTCTCTCTCTCTCTCTCTCCCTCTCCTGTCATCAATATTACTTTGGGCTGTGGTCAAGCCATATTGACACTTCACTGACATCTTTTTGGGGTGCAGTTACCTTCCTGTCAGTACAGTCCATGAGGTATTATGACGGTTCTATGCAGTACAAGCATATGCCCAAGACAGTGCACTATATATCATCTTTTCTGCTTCTTCTAGAAACTGGGGAGTTATTTCCAATCTCTATAGTTAAGGGATGCTCTAACTCAGGGCTGAGGGAAGCACAGAGGCTTGAGGGAAACAGAGCTGTAGCATCCTACTCTTGCTTAGGTGAGGCAGTCTGGTACCATCTACATCCCAGTGTGAATCCTTAATGAGAGTGTAGGAGTTTTACTCTGGGGCTTCTAACCTAGACACACACACTGAGAAGCTTGTGTCTTTCTAAAAGGACTTTAGATTTTTGAGGGATATTATGCTGCAAGGCACTGTTGCAGTTTGTTGTCGTTAGGATATGTAAAGTCCTCCTAGGTTCCTGTATTTGAATGCTTGGCTCCTGGTTCTTGGTAGTTTTGGGAGATTGTACATTTCCAGAACAACCTTCCATTTCTCTGAAAGAATTTTTATTTTGTAATAGGATTCTCTATGATTCTGTCCATTTTTCTCTATCAAAGGGCAAGTCCTCTACAAACATCTGTCTGGGTTTCTTTCACCTGGCTTCTTTTCTGTATGAAATGGGTTGTTGTATCTTAAAATCCAAGGGCATTAGAGCTGTACTTGTTTTGGCAGGGAGCAATGGGACAGGCTGGTGGTTCTAAGAGTTTCTAAATTATAGGAAATGACTTTTGTGGCTTTATGTTTCTAGATACTTCAGGCAGATCTTAGATTTCCAAACTGCTCTTAGATTTGGGGTCAGAACACAAAGCTTCACATTCCCTGTGAAGTGTGCCTTCAGTGTACTGATGTAGATATGGTGGAGCCTTGTGTGAGTGATATTAGAGGATACTTCTTTTCTACCTGAATTATATTTAAACTGTCCTGTCTCTAAGAAGTCATCTTTATTTATAGAGATGGGGCTCCATTTTTACCCAGGTCTTCCCCTAAACAACTAGCAGATGAGTTGTTCTTCTCTCTCCTAATAAGGAGAAGCAATGAAATAAAAACAGACTCATATTAGTCATGCGCACATTGGGGCATTCTGGTTGCAGAGGCGTTACCAAAGGCTGAAACTTTGACCTGAAAGACCCAATCATAGACTGGGTCTATGGGTATCACCCCAGTGGTGGTCAGATGAGAGGGACAGCTAACTGTGACAGAGGTTTAGAAATTCTTCTTAAAGGAAACCAGTGTTGGTACCATCAATTAGATAAGGCATATTTTTTTTTCAGGAGTCAGGGATATTTTCTGTCTATCTGTCTGTTGGACTGCTCATGGATGCACAGATTCTACAGTGAGACTGCCGCCTACAGAAAGTGGATGAGTAAGGAACCTGTTCTGATCTATAAGAGCATCTGTGATGGCTATAGACTGAAAGGTCAGGGGAGGGACAACAGAACAATGGTCTTGCAAAGGAGGATCAGCAGCAGAATCAGAACATGGCTGGTACCTGAGACCAGAACAGAAGGTGTTGGGCAAGTCACTCCTGAAGACCTCAAGGCAACTGGCTGTTTGTGAACATAGAAACACACACGTGCTTGGTATATAGATGCCTCTTAACATGAGCTTCTTGTAAAGTAACTTCAATTACAGCAGACTAGTGCTGAGAATTTTCTAATAAGAGGTTGAAGGGCCTTCATGTTCACAGGTATCTTTTCCTTGAAATTTCTTTTTCTACTCCATTGTATTTGTCATTTTTTTTTTATTGCTAGCATAAAGTGTCCGCCGAAAGCAACCTAAGATGGGCCAGGGAGGTGGTCAAGCAGCTGAAAGCACTTGCTACTCCTCCTGAGGACATAGGTTCAATTTCCATTACTCATGGTGATCCCACACCCTCTTCTAGCTTCTGTAGGCATCAGGCATGCATCTGCTACACATACTTGTAAACAAAACATCCATATACATTTAAAAATGGCAACTTAAGGAAGGAAGGGTTGCTATTGGTTCAGTTGGAAGGTACAATCCACCATGGCGAGGAAATGGCAGTAGGAGTGTGAGGCAGTTACACTGCACCAACAGTCAGGAAGCAGAGAGTCAGTGTTGCTGGTGCTCTGCCCACTTTTTTTTTTTTAATTCGGTCTAGGAATCCAGCCCATGGAATACTGTCAAGAACAATTAGGTTGGCTCTTCTCAGCTCAGTTAACCCAACCAGGAAGCTCTCTTACAGATAGGATAAATTAACCTCTCTGAGACTTAATTTTCTCACCCATATGATGACGTGATAACCCTCTATCCTAGGATAAATGTGAGGTTTAAATGACAGGATACATTTCAGTCACTGGAATTATGTCTGACAAGCAAGGGATGATTCTAGTAGCATCATCTGATCAATGAGATAGATGAAGCTAAACTCATAAATATTTCAGTTCATGTAGAAGCCATTTGAAAACTTTGTAGGAAAATGTCAGCAAAAAGGATTAGATGAAATCATTTATAAACAATGAAAATGTATAATGAACACTTTTTGAAATATTCAAGACACTTAGTAATTAGTTTGTAGTTAGGAAGTTGGGACAATGGAAAGCAATTTGCTGGCTTTGAAACAGGAGAGAGGCCCTTGGACCAACTCCTGACTGGTTAAAGCTGGAGATGGATTATTTCCAGAAAGCAAAATCCTGATAAACAAGCAGATTCCTTCAGAAAGAATGGAACAGGATCCAAGTGGTTAGCATCTGATCAGCCTTCCTAATGTGGGGGTGGGAACTGCTTGCTAATTGTTACACAAAGCCTGGCCTAATGGTTTTTCACTCCACTTCCATCCCACCATGCCTATATCATCTTGGCCAGGATATAATTCTGCAGAAATTCTACAAGAGCCACAGAATGAGACAAGGGTCCTCAAGCAGCACATGATGCTCCTTCACCCATAATTCTATTTCAGAATGGTTAATTTTAGAGGTGATGATCTTGCTTATTGTGTCAGGCTGCATGAGACCAGGAATTACCCAGCAGTGGCTACTTAGCTGAGACCCATGCCCGCTTAATTAGGATTCTGGCATGGTGGGTGGGGATATTGACTATTGCTGTGAATAATAAATCATAAATGTTAAATCACTTCCAGTCCCAGAAATAACTGTGCAAAACTTCTCACAGCATAGATAATCAGGCAATTACGGGGATAGTTATGGGACTCCCCGGCCATGGTTGCTTTGTTGTGAGACCTATCCTGCTCTGAGCTACGATCTCATTTATCTCAGCTCCATTTGTATGCATTTTATTCTACTGGATAAGAGTAAACGTTCAGTCTAAGTTTTAGTGTTAGCCATTTAACATGTGCTCTGTGGTTTAAACTTAGAATTTAAAAATTTCCAATAGCTGGCTAAAGCCACAGCACTTACAAATTGTCCAAAAGATAAAAGCAATGGGAATATCTTCACGGTGTTGTGTGAAAGCTCTAACCTGGGAACATGAAATGGGGTGTTAGCCTTTTCTTGGCTCATTATAGTCTGTGGGGCTTTGTTTGTTTGTTCTGTTTCCTAAATTAAGCATCCGCAGTTTCAGATATTTGTGATGATTTTAGCAGGGGCTATTCTGGTATTTAAGTAATAATACAAATAAAATATCCCACTATAGTTTTAAGAATGCACTCATAAACACACTTTGTGACCTTCATGTGGTTTGGAGAGTATCATTGGATTCCATTTTACTGATAATAAAACTTAAGTCAGGGTCCAGTGAGATGGTTCCTGTGCTTGTCGCATATATCTGAGAATCCGACTTGAATCTTTGGAATCCAAATAAAGGTGGCAAGAGAGACAAACTCTATAAAGTCATCTTGACCTTGGTGTGTCCTTCTGCATATCATTACACATAAATCACGTACACACCACCACCACCAGCAGCAGCAGCAGCAGCAGCAGCAGCAGCAGCAGCAGCAGCAGCAGCAGCAGCAGCAGCAGCAGAGGCAGCAGCAGCAGAGGCAGCAGCAGCAGAGGCAGCAGCTTTAAAAATTAAATGTCCTAAGCTGGGCCTTAGAGTGTGGAATGACAAAGGAGGACTTTGCACTCATTTGAGTCTCACTCCACTGATGAAACAAGTCTTTGCTATTGAAATAAGCCCATGGGAAGAAATAATTCCCTTTTTGGGCTGAAAGCAGTCTGAAATAGAGGCCATCACGGCATTATTCTTACCTTACAGCACATTCAAAGTGATTTCCCATATGAATTGCACTTGTAGGTACATACTTGTTTTTCCTTTCCCTGAATCTCAGCAGAAGTAACAGCAGTAATCACTGGAGGGCACTGAGGGTCACCTGGCTACCTTTCTTCATTCACATCTCCTAGTCATGGAGGCAGTGGCATCCAAAGTCAACTTTCCTGCCTGTTATGAGGTGGAGGGGGAAATGGGTTCCCAGACAATGTCGAAGAACACATGGATTGCAATGTTTTACCCTTGAAAAAGCCTTTCTTGTTCATGTTCAATAGAGCAGGAAGGAAACAAAGGCTGGGTGCATTCTGCAGAACAGTCTGCTTCTCATGCCATTTTGGGGGGTGCAAGGCAGGGGACTGAAACAAGACACCCTTCAATAATTCCTTATTGTCCATAACACTTGCAGAGAGAGGAAGGGAATCTTGCAGAGTCAGGCAAGAGCATGAAGGAATCATTTCCAGGTTTGGTTAATTTCTGATTATTCAGGTAGATCCACTGGGAAATGCAACATAAACCACATAAAAGAATTTCATATGGGCTGCAGAGATGGAACAGTTAGTAAAGTGATTAAAATGCTTTTAGCAAGTGTAGGGACCTGGGTTTGATAGCCAAAAATCATTAGAGAAAAGCCAGAGCTGAGAGTGGTGATCCATGGTTATAATATTAACAGGGATGAGGCAGAGAGGTGGATATGGCCAGGTAGCCTAGCTCCATTGACTCGCTCTAGGCCATGGAAGATAGTGTCTCAAAATAAGGTGAATTGTGATACATGACACCCAAGGTTCTCCTCTGACCTCCACATGCCCACACTCATGTACACCCTGACTTACACACATGTATACTTGCACACACATAACATATACAGCACATATATGTACATACACACTTGAACATACATCTTCACATTTCCTACTACAATCTATAGAATGCCAAATGACTGTATATTATACTACACAGCCTACTAGATGTTTATTTTTCCATATTATATTTAATATATTTAATTCAGTATTAGTATACTAATGATTTAAAATGGTAAAATTGGATGTGAAATAGCCTAGCTTCAAGCTAAGTTCTCTCTACTGCTCCTGACTATTTTGAAAGAAGAATCCAGAAACACCTGTACTCACTACAAACATTGAAAGCATCCACACAGGTATTCTTTATCTAGTGAATTAATGGGACAAGCTGAAATCCTTATCTCTTAAGTCATGGAATATTTTATTAATAAAAATATATATTCAAGCCTGAATTGACTTCTTTTTCTTTTTCTTCTCTAGGTCTGGTAGCTACTGACTCACAAGATTCTCATGCACATCTGTCATTCTTAATGGCCCCTCCAATCTATGACTTGAGCTGTAGATGATTTTCTAGTACTGTGGTGGTGTGAATGAGAATGTACTCTATCATCTTTGATATTTGCATACTTGGATCCTAATTGCTGGAGTTGTTTAAGGAGGCTTAGGAGTATGGCCTTGCAGGAAAGGTACACCACTATGTGCCTTACATTTTACATTTCCTTCTTGCTGCCTCATGCTGTACTTGATGCTCAAGATGCAAACTCTTAGCCTGCTATTCCAGCAGCTAGGCCTGCCTGCTGTTACCATGGTGATCACCTCCTACCCCTCTGCAATGTTAGGCCCAAATAAATCCTTCCTTCTTTAAGGTTTCTTAGCCATGGTGTTGTATCTCATCAATAGAAAAGAAACAAACTGAAAAATTTTGTGACATCATATTTCTGATTCCTTCTGTCCTTCAGCACTCCCTCATGAAAGCCTTCATGGCTAACCTCAAGTCACATCATAGTACTACTGCACTGGCAGTTCTCACACAGGTTGTGCTTATTTATGTTCCCCTTTCAAGGACATCAAAGGGAGGAAAGGCCCTTGGTTCTGAGAAGGCTCAATGCCCCAGTGTAGGGGAATACCAGGACAGGGAAGTGAGAGTTGGTGGGTTGGTGAGCGGGGGAGGGGGCAGGATATAAGTAAAGAAAATATCTAAGAAAAAGAGAAAAAACATATATGCAATCATAAAAAAGAAAGAACCTCAAACAAGGAAAACCCCACCTTCCATTTGATTATGCCACTTTCTCCAAGAGCATTCGTGACTTCTTTCTTCCTTCCTTCAGGAAGGAAAAAGCACTAACACTTGTTAGTGTTAAAGTTAGTCCCACTAACAAGTTGTGTCCTTTACATTTTCCTCAAAACACTGACTGGGTCCTGGTAACCATACGTGTAAGCCTTTTCCTATAACTGATTTGTGAGTTGCCTATGGATGAAGGACATAATTCATTGTCAACAGTCCCTAGAAAATCTAGAACAGCATGATGTCTAGAAACAAAGAGGTTTACTAGGAGGCATGCCCTATATTTTTCTCTCTCCCTTCCTTGCTCAGCTCCTATGAAGTAGGGCAAGAAGAATCTAACAGTGATGATGGTAAGGGGCATTCTGGCTGTGCCATGTTGCTTCCTGAAGGGCCAGGGAATCAGAGCAGAAGAGATAAGTGAATCAGAGTCTTTTAACCCTGTGACTGACACAGACATAACCTGTAAAGAGTGAAAATGAGTCGGGCAGAGCTTCCTTCCAGTTGCTGCCACTTGCTGTTTTATCCCCACTACCTGGCAGAATCCCTTTGAGTGAGTATTCACCTGATATTTGCTGAATATATGACGCATCGCTGGACAGATAGAATGAAAAAAAGAGTGCCCCAAGTGCCTATGCCCTCCCCACTTTCAACTTCTACTCTTTGTGCAGCATGTGTGTGTAAGATGTATTCTTCAAACAAAATGGAAAAGTCAGCTATTAGAAATTTCCTTTCACAACAAACAACAAATGAAACAAAATGAGAAACTAGAGAGATTGCCTGGTGGTTTGGAGTACTAGCTACTCTTGCAGAGGACCCAGGTTCAAATGCCAGCACTCATATAGGGTAGGTTATAACTGTCTGGAACTCCAGATCTAGAGGGTCTGATGTCCCCTTCTGGCCTCCATGGCCTCCATACACAAGTGGCAGACATTCACACAGGCACATATATTTAAAAAATTAATCTTACAAAAAAGAACATAATGATAGTTACTTATGTTTTATATAAGTAACACCCATAGATTCTAAGTCATAAGTCACTGAAGTCAACAGGATCTATATCTATATCTATATCTAGGTATAGGTATAGGTATATGTTGTATATGTATATGTGTATATATTTTTTCCCATTTACTTGAAGAAATCAAACTGTTGGGAAATCTATAGACTCTCTGTTTTAAAATCCTACCAATTTGTACTCTTATTAGTTATTAAGTAACTAATAAGACTTATTAGTTATTAAGTAACAGGTAGAATGAATTTATCTTGTACATCATTCTTGTAGACAGTGATTCCAGGTGGACTTGGTGAATCTAAATTTGGTTATCTGAGGCACCTGCAGCCATGCCAAGCAGGAACAGACAGGAGGCTCTGACCCTGACCAGTAGGAGGTGGACTAGGCTTTTTTCCTCTAGTTTTACTCTTCTGGCTAAACTTCTAGACCCTCTCTTCTTTTCCCAGAGAAGGATTGCTGATTTTATCTTTATCTGTGACTGACACTGCCTTAGTCCCTTACTGTGAGGCAGGACAAAAGCCAGTGGGGGGATGAAAACAACCCAAAATAGATCTTTCTTGAACTGATTTGTATCAGGGTTATAAACAATTCAGAGTATGATGGCAGAGGGGACAGGCAAGCACTTGCAGGCAACAGGAACAAAGGATCCTTCCCTTTCCTTCCTTTTCCTTTTCCTTATTATTTTTTTTCTGGGCTGAATACTAAAGTAAACATCCTGGGAGCTGAAAGCCCTTTTCCCCTCACATTGTATTCTGCCCTAGCTGTTCCCTCCATCCTCTTAGGGCACATGTTATAATGCAAATCAGTGTTGCCAACATGACTCATTATTTTCCTCTCAGAACAGAATATGAACACATCAATTATGTGTCAGGCAGCTTCTAAATGCTTAGCCCTGACCTCATTCTACATTTGTATTGTTAAGGTGCTCCTGGTGTTTGTCCACTGAATTAGCTCCCCACACTTCTCACCTATTATCTTTTACTTTAGCACTTTTCCAGACTTCCCTTCTATTAATCCATTTGACCTGCAGACTCAGGGAGGCTGTGCTCCCTAGGCACTCACCACTGTTTGTAGTCCGCATCACAGTTGCAGTAGTATTTGGGATCTGTGCAGTTGCGCTCAATACCACAGGCGCACTTCTGAATTCCAGGCTCTGAACCTCCCCAGTAGTAGTGCTTCTCATTGGCTTTGCCAACCCACCAGGTGTAAGGACTTCCATCTGCAAGAAAGGGGAGAGGTATATTTAGAGAGGGGCCTGAATTGCATTATTATAATGTTACTCTCATTTCCTTCTTCCTAGGAGCTATAGCAGTCTCTGACCGAATGGGGCATGCTGATCTTTAAGGTTGAATTGGTTAATAATAGGAAATGTTAATCAAAAAGTCATACAGAATGATTTGCACAATGGAGTACTACTCAGCTATTAAAAGCAATGAATTCATGAAATTCTTAGGAAAATGGATGGACTTAGAAAATATCATCCTGAGTGAGGTAACCCAATCAAAAAGAACACACATGGTATATATTCACTGATAAGTGGATATTAGCCCAAAAGCTTGAATACCCAAGATACAATTTATAGACCACATGAAGCTCAAGAAGAAGGAAGGCCAAAGTGTGGGTGGTTTGGTCCTTCTTAGAAAGGGAGACAAAATACTCACAGGCACAAATATGGAGAAAGTGTAGAGCAGAGACTGAAGGAAAAGCCATTCAGATACTGTCCTACCTAGGCATTCATTCCAGACACAGTCAAACTCTGACATTCTTGTGAATGCCAAGAAAGGCTTGCTAAAAGGTACCTGATACAGCTGTCTCCTGAGAGGCCTTACAAATACAGAGTTGGATGCTTGAAGCCAACTATTGCACTGAATGTGGAGTCCCCAAAGGAGGAGTTAGAGAAAGGACTGAAGGAACTAAAGGGCTTTGCAACCCCACAGGAAAAACAGCCATACCAACCAACTACAACCCCCTAGAGCTCCCAGGGACTAAGCCACCAGCCAAAGAGTACACATGTGTCTGCCTACATATGTTGTAGAGGACAGCCTTGCCAGGAATCAATGGGAGGAGAGGTCCTTGGTCCTGTGAAGGTTCAATAGATGCCCCAGTGTAGGGGAATCAAGGATAGAGAGGTGGGAATGGGTGAGTGGGTGGAGGAACACCCTCATAGAATCAGGTGGAGGTGGAATGGAACAGGGGGTTTCGGGGGGGGGGGGCTGGGTAAAGGGATAACAGTTGAAATGTAAAAAAAAATTAAAAATAAATAAATAGATAAAAATTAAAAAAAGAATGTCTTAGGTATAATTCAGTGAACTGGAATCCTATTAGTCTGCATTGAAGGCATACAGACTGTTCTGCAATACACAACTAATTTCATAGCTGATTTTGCTTTTTTTGTGCACTGAAACTAGTATGGAGATAAGAGATGATTGGAGCTAAGAGTGGGTTTGTCATGTCTAAGTTTGACCTCCCAATTTTATTCACGAAGAACTTAGGTCTTGAAGGGCTAAGTCCTTCCTTTATTACCCTGGAGATTAAGGCACCATATATAAGGTCTGACACCATATCATACAACACTCACTATCTGCTATGCAGTCAGCTCTCTGTATCTACAACTTCTATATTCATGCAATCAAACAGCTGTGAATCAAAGACACTTGGGGGAAAGAAAACCTTGTGTCTACACCAAATTCACACAGACCTCTCATAGTAATTCTCTCAGGAACAGTGTGCAACAACTATTTACACAGCATTTATCTTGCATTTAGCTATTAGAATTGATGTAGATATGATATAATATATTAGAAAAGATATCAGCAATATATTAAGCAAGTGTTACCCATGTGTCATAAAGAACCAGAGTACCATGTCTACAGATGTTGGGATTGGTAGGAGCTCCTGGATCCACATTCCCTATTCCCTTCCATTCACTAATTCCTCTCTTTGCCTCATTATTAAAACCCCATTGTGTTTCCATTATGTGGCACACTCTGCAAGACACCTTTTTAGAACAATGGGGGAGAAATGCAGGTCGGGGATACAGATGAATGAGTACTCTGAACATGGAGCAGGTGTGAGGAAAAGGAGGCTATGCTGAATGTTTTCTCGGAGCTGTGTCTTGTAGGTTGAGTGGGCAAGATCTCAGTGAGCCAAGATGTAAGAGTGGAAAGGAATGCTATGTACAAAGGGAACAGGACGTTAAAATTCATGCAGGTGAGTTTTATATGCAAAACAGATGCAGAAGAATGGATGTGGTGGAGAGTAGGACTGTGGAGATTAGTTTGGGAGTGTAGCAGGAGAGGAGAGTACTAGATAGCAAATGAGATCTTTGTCCAAATGAGAAATTGTTTCATGCTGACTAGTTTTTACTTTGCAAGGCTTCTTTCCTGCAGCTTAAGAAACCTGAACTTTGTCCTGAAATAATGGGAGGCAACTGAAGGTTTTGGAGCAGGGAATCATTTCTGTTCAATTTGGGCTTTAAAAATCTTAGGTAAGATAAAAGATGAGCTCTGGTGTGATGAAATTAGGGAGGGGGATGTGAAGTTCCCTTATCATGGAGAAGATAACTAATAATGTGGTACTAGGAGAGGAGAATGAGAAAAGAAAAGGAATCTGGGGTAGCTGGCCTAGTGCAATTTGGGTGGGGGTGCAAAAGATATTGTGAACTCACTCTGGGTCTCTGGTACCAGTAACTAAGTGAATACCGGTATGTTCTATCTGGGTAGGAAACAGGGAAAATGTTTTGAAGTTCAAGGATTTTTTGAAAAAAAGATGAAGAGTCTGACACATCCTTCAGGAAATTGGAGGCAGATATCCAGTCTCCAGAGCATTTCCTGGGATGAAAGTCTTGTTTTGGGAACCATCAGGGCAAGCCAGAAAATATTGGGAGAGGCAGAGATTCAGGTGGGATCTGTAAGACTACAGCAGCATTTCAAACCACATCGGAATTCCACAGAAGGCTGCAAGAAGTGCAAAGAAAATGAATCCAGTTCAAGAGAATGGTAGGAAGGAAAGCCTGGAGACAGAATGAGAGGGGAGACTGAGAAGATGCTAAATATGACATCTATTTCTCTCATTTTACAGTGCTGAGAGCACTGTGTAGAATCTCCCTTCTTAACAAATTGTCTAAATATTTGATACAGCGTGTTAATCACAGCTACAGCTACGGTGTTGTCCACAAATGCTCTAGAACCCATTCACCTTGTTTAACTGAAACCTTTACTGATTAGCAATGGCTCTGTCTCCTCTCTTCTTATTTTCACTGACATCCATTCTCTGATGCTGGGATTTTACTGTTTTAGGTTCTGACACAATTGCAATGATGCATGCAGCGTGTGCATCTGTATACAATGCAATTTCCTGCCTGCCTTTACTTTCTGTTAGTCTTTTCCTGACTTTATTGTTTCTATACTAAAATAACACTAGTTTTGAAAAGGAAGAAAAATCTGCAATAGGTAAGAATGTGGACAAATCTTGGGGATATGCTAAGAGAACAGAAGAGCCTTAGAGGAAACTGGGGATGATGGAATAAATGGAGGTGGTACCAGCCAGCAGGCCAAAGAGGAAATCTATTAACATCTGTAAGTCTTGGAGCGAAATTCAATCATAATTTGAAATCCATCTCCCCCAATTCTTTCAGGATGCTAAGTACACACTTGTATCTGTCAGTGCTCACAAGAAAGGGCTGGGGCTGCCTTACTTTCTTCAACCATCAACTGGGCAATCACAACATCTAAACAATATCATAAATTACCATGATGGAATAATGCACACACTTCTGTGATGCCTAGTGAAATACTACATTAGTTTTTCTCAAGAACAGCTTTGTTAGAATGCAGGAAATTTAAAGCCATAAGAAATGGTTTGGAACTCAGGGTCAAGCTCCCTGTAATGAAGGAACCAATACTCTAACTCAAAAAGGAACCACCAGGTATTTTATTCCATATAAGTACCCAGATTTCATTTAATTTGGAAAGTTTAATGTTTTCCATGTTATGACCATCATGGAATCTTAAAATAAGAAACTGCACTAGATCTGGTAGGTAGAGAGAGATTTAATCTGTATTTTAAAGGGAGAAAGATGCCAGCTCTCTGAGATGAGGGGCTACTCCACAGCTGTGTCCTCTCCAGTGGGTATGACTCTGAAGAGAAAGAATTTGCATTTGAACTCCACATTTGAAGTCTTTTGCTTAAAGGTCTCTTTTCTTTCTGTCAGGTCAGGGGAAAGGTTCCTGACTTTTGGTGTTTCCCAATGTCAAAGCCATGACCCACAATACACTATGCCCAAAACACTTCATAAAACTGTTTTCTTTTCATAACACCCACAGTTAAAAAAAAAAAGCCTTGCAAAGTTTTGTTTATGGGAACTATATAATCTTTGCCAACCCAATGAAAGTTGAGGTCAGTTTGTCTCAGGCTATGTTGTGGAGGGAAGGGAAACTCAGGAAAGAACCTGAATCTGGTTGTTACACCAGAACTCCTGAAGGCATCTGTCTGCAGAGATTGATTGGCTTATGAGAATTTCAGTGCCACTGGGAGGTTGGAATGTCGCAGGCTAATTACCTTATGTTAGGTTAAGTTTTGGCCTTCTGGAACAGCCATAACTTGGTCACCTCTGTACTGGTTCTAAATCTTGTGACAAAAGAAAACAAAAAATATCTTTTAGAATCTATTGCTTTAAAAGCAACTAGCTTCTATCAATACAGAAGATAAGAATACCATCAGAGAGATGGTATAGATAGATCTATAGGAAAACTCCTCTCACCTTGACACACCTGCCTCTCTGATATAACCACCAATGCATACCCCTGATGTACCACCATTTTAAATTTGCTTTGATTCTGTAAAACTACAAACACTTCATAAAACTGCATTTACTTTGGAACATGGAATTTGGGGTAATTTAAATCAGCATTCCCAAGTCATGGTTACCACGATGGCTCCAGAATAAACTGTTTTTTAATCCCTTTTAGGTGAGAGCTGTGGTTTTGTATCAAGGGCAGAAAATATATAAAGGCAGGTGGTATGGGGCTGACCTTGTAAAAGGCACATGTGCGTATGGCGACAGGGATAAACCAGACACAAATAGAATGGTAGTAGTGGACCAATGGGCAGGAAACATCTTATTCTATCCATGCCAAAATGCTCAGCAAAAGAATCTGTACCTCAAGCCCTGAGCCTCAGGCATGTTCTTTCCAGTGGACAATAGAAAAAGTTCCTCACTATGTTCTTGTAAATTGAGACAGAGGTAGGAGCTAACATGCCCCCAGATCTGTTTATAGATCAATATTCTTTCTGAAAATCGGAATAATGTCAAGAAAATGAACAAGATATCATTCAGTCTCAACTTTGGAAAGGGAAGGAGACTGTGAAAATGGAAGAAGAGAGCCAGCTGATCCCTGGCAGCATCTGCAGGGACTGCCTAGATGCTGAGGAAAGGAAGTTTCATTGTCAGGTTTGTTTAGATGCACAGCAAGAACTCTCAGGTTTTCATGAGAGCTGGGCTCTGTATTAGTTTCATGTGTGTGTGTTTGTGTGTGTGTGTGTGTGTGTGTGTGTGTGTGTGTATGTGTGTATATGTATGTATGTGTGTGTATATGTGTGTGTATGTGTTTCTGTAGGTAGGTGTGGATTTTATGTGCCTGAAGATGTGCTTACATGTGTATGGCCTATCGTCAACATTTGTTGTCATTCCTTAGGTGTCTACATCTTGTTTTGCATAATCAAGTCCAGTTACTGCCCTGAACTCATCATGGAAGCTATGCTGACTAGCTAGCACACATCCCAAGGTCCCCAGCTTCCTAGCATTGGAATTACTATCCTGCCTAACTTGTTTTCTCTAAGTGAAATTCAATCTGGAGATCAAATTCACATTTGTACTTTAGCAACTGGACATCCCTTGCCCCACATATACCAGTTTTACAAGGGGGAAGACCGCCATTTGACTGCAGGGAAAGACACTCAGATACACAGAGGAATTCTAAGGTGACATTTTCTTTGTTCAGTCTAAAGCAGTGACATGCAATGATCAGGGGAGAGCATGAGAGGACCTAACTATTAAGCCTCTTTTCCTGTCTCCAATTTTGCTCAAAGCACAGTACTGTTGTCTGCATAACTAATGCTTCAGGTTAAGGAAATGCAAAGATTGTATTCTCTCTTTCCTAGCAGAATAAATCAAGTCCAGCACAAGCACATGACTTAGATGCGTTCCTTTTGGTACGAGCAAAAACAAGTGAAATACCAATAAAGCAAACACATTCCTGGGCAAAAAGGATATTGCACACTGGTTAATTTGATTAAATCACAATAACAAAAATAAATTATTAATATTGTATATGTTTTATATCCAGCAAGAGAAGAGTGGTGCAATTTTCTTTGAGCAAAGAACTGCCTCATTCCAATGCTATGGTAATGAAATGCTATTTTTTTTTTTTGTACAAAACATTATTTACCTGTTAACTGGCTTTGGGGGGAAACAGTTAAAAGCAATTGAAATGAAAAGACTTTTTAAAAAGACAAGAATATCAAATTGTAAGAAAAGAAGTTAATTACCCAAGAGTTTAGAATAACCTTAGAATATAAAGATTCTAGTTAACTGTTGTTTACGTAGTCACTGTAGTCAGCAAGGGCCACATTCTAGATTAACCAGATTCAAGGTTGTTAAGGTGAGGCATCAGCCAAACACGGATGGAATGAAGTCCAATCAGTCTTGTGTTTGGATCCACTTCCACTTCAAACTGTGTCATAGAAAAGTGTTTCTTATGAGCTAGAAGAAGCTAGAAATTGAGAGAAATGAGGGCACTTGTTTTTGAAGACTACAGGTCTTGTTAATGACAAATTGTTTCAGAAGTGCCAGACCAAATGCATGGAGAACTCTAAAAAAAAATGGAGCCCATATATGGTTTTTCCAGAATGTGTTCTACAGGATAGAGAGAGAACTGGGCTGTGCTGTAGCTTAATAGACTGCTTAGCTAGGATGCAGGCATGGCCCAAACAAGACTCAGCTTTGTGACTGGGACATCTAATGAGTTCCATTCATCTACTTCTAGAAGATACTGAAAACAATACCCCAGGGCTTCATAAAGCCCCAAATAAAAACGTTTAACTATTGCAAACTTATCTTGCATAGATTCACAGGAGACTTTTTAGCAAGAGAAAACAGAACAGTCTCAAATGGCCCCAAACCATTGTGGTATTTAGTGGCCCCAGCTGGCATCTCCTTTATAGCCAATCTATTTTGGAATACTGGAAATGTTCAAGGCCTCTACTTAACATGGCAGGATTCAATCCCTATCACCCCTATTTTAAAGTAATTTTTATCACATATATTCAAATTTCACATGATGTAACGGGATAGACACATATAAACAGTACAGTGGTCACAGCTGGGGAGGAAAAATGCATTCACTAACCAGTCTGTCATCTCAGGCATGATCTTGGTTAGAATTCAGGTGTTAATATGTCTCTCATAGCCTCCCTTCCATTTGTAGCACTGCATTGCCTGGCTGTTCCTCTCCTACTTTCTCAATGAATAGCACTAGCCACTCCTCTCTCATCACAGCAATCAAGTAACGAATGATATGCTAATTAATTAAAGACACTTGAACTGATACATTGTGTCTGCAGAGCATTCTGATGCCAGGGAGAATCTTCCTTCTAAGCTATTGACCTAGAGAAGAAGAAAGATGGAAGAGCCTGAGTAACTTTCCTGTTGGGGAGCAAGGTGAAAATTTTGAGGCAAGTTAGCAGTCAGATTCTTCTTCTTCAGATAATCTGGCAGCTATAGTTTCCAAGAATGGGCAGGAGTATACTCTTGATTCACTTTGAAATGTGCATAGTCAAAGAAATTCAGGGCTCTGAACTAAAGGTCAAATGATTTCAGAACTCAGGAATGGCAAGTGAGAACTCATCACCAATTTTAGAGTTTTCTGGTTTGGTCAGTCTTCTTGGACACGTGGAGTTTATTTCTTTCACAATATATCTACCTTAAAAACTGTACTATGGAGCCATAGAGGCAATAGGAGTAGGCAGTGAAGACATGGAGGGGTCACATCTCCTACAGGACCTCCCATCTCTGAACACTGGTGGAAGAGAATCTAGAAATGTACGCAAGGGTTTCCAGTTTCCTTGGTATCCTAGAGAGTCCAGGAAACAATCTCGATTCCCTAGATAAGGCTATGAAAAGAAGCTCAAAGGAAAATATTAACGCTGTCACTGACAACCTGTGGGAGCTCTCAGACAAGTCTGCCACATGCTGTCCTGGAGAAAGTACACTAAGGATTTCAGTTCCTGGGCACTTGGGGTAGTATGTAAAGAAACAGATACAAGTACTTTTACTACCACACTCTTAACTTGTCTACCAGTTAAGATATTGTATAAGTCAGATTTTCCTTGCTAAATATCTAAGAAAGAAGGTTTATATCAGTGCATGCGTTTACAGGTTTCAGACAATGGTCAGTTGGTGCCAATGCTTTTTGTCATGTTTTCCCAAAATCTATCCTGGATGACGGGGGTGGCAGAAGACAGACATGAAGAGGTGGTCATGACATCATTGCACTAGCGCTGAATTCATTTAATTCATATTTTCAGCATAGTATAGTTATTATCTTTTTATTTTTCAATTACATAATAATGATTTTTGCATTAAAATTGATGTATTTTACTGGTAAAACTAAAGACTATAAAAGTAAAACGAGAACTATCACACGCCTTGGTATTATCTTAGATACAGCATCTTATCATTTCAAGCTCCCTATCATTTTTTGAGACATCAGTGTGTTAAGCCATATAATAATATTCTCCTTTGTTTTTCCAATCATCTAATTCTATGCCACTTTGTGTTCAGATAAAGACCAAACAAAAGAATGGGTCCAGAAATGTTCTGCAGAGTTCATACCGCAGACCATTGTGGAAAATGCTTCATTTTAAAGTTCTGATATAAACATTCAATTTGATCATTAAAGGTGAGCATTTTACCTTGCTGTGATTGAATGTCACTAAACTCATCTGATTAGGGATGACTAGAAATGAATGAAGTTGATTAGCTTACGGTTGTATCTTTCAGAATCACATTGGATTTTGCTTTATCTTATTGATTTGAATCAGAGCCAAATATAGAACTGTAGAATGGAAGGTCAGATTGGACCCGAACTGAAATGTTAATTAATTAAGAATTAATTTTACTGTATAATATTTAAATTTATTTTATTGAATTGAACGTAATAGATTTCAATCAAAGACCAATTTCACTGAGCAAAATTTGATGCAGTTGAATTCAATCATTTGAGTTCTATTCAAATAAATTAGATTAATTGGAATGGAATCAAGTGACAGATTTGATAGGAGTTCATAATTCTGAGCAGGCTTAAAGAGAGCAGAATGGGCCAAGTGACTCCAAGTGAACTTGGCTTTGCTTAACTAAGGTCATTGGCACCATGGCCCCTCAAGAGCCTGGTTGGTTTCTTTTCATCAAAAGCTCTGGGAGCAAACTATGGTAGCAGTTATCACAGACAGGATGGAAGTGCAGGCTGTTATTTCTTTAGTTCATTTTGTTCCCCTTAATTCTTTTTTTCCTTTTAAATACAATGTGCTATTTTATTTTACATTGACACTATTGGAAAAATTGATTAGTCTGTAAATATTATTAAAATCTTAAAATATTTTAGTTAAAATATAATTACATCATTTCCTCCCTTTCCTTTCTTCCCTTTAGCCCCTCCAATGACCCTCCACTTCCCTCACTACCTCTCAAATTTGTGATCTCTTTTTCCTTATTATAGTTGGATACATATGGTTATGTGCAATTAAACATATAAAATCAACCCATTGCTCCCATTTAGTGTTGTTAATGCTAGTCTGTTTCATTGTTTCCAGCTCCTATACTTTCACATTCTTCATGTCCTAATGCAGTGGCTATGACCTACTGTTCAATGTTAACCTAACTGTCCTTGAAGGTTTTTGTGCTTCCAAATCTTTTTTTTTAAGAGGACGAAGGCTTTATTTTTATTTTACTTTCTCACAGTGTTGAAAAGCCAGTGCTTCACAGTGGGAAAACAACAGCCAATACAGCACATGGTGAAACAAAGACAGTAGTTAGTCTCATGCCCTGACACTGTACCATACTTCTCTGCATTCCCAGGCATTTCCAATGAGAAGACATGAAATCTCTGACCAAAATCCAGTGGTGGATGTGGGCAAGTTACAAAATTATGTAAGATCCACTACTGTTATCTTGAATTATGAAATTCTTACAACCAGTAGCTAGGGACTCACCATGTAACTGTGGCTAGTCTGAAACCTGTTATGTAGACCAATCTCAAACTAACATCTGCCTGTTGAGTGCTGGGATTAAATGGTGGTCTATCACCAAACCCAGCCTCATAACCATTTTTCACTGCAGATGATCTTAAGAATTCTAAACATCAGAGCTTAATTCCTAGTCTAAATACTTAGAATGGTGATTATCAAAAAATCTGTATACTGTGTTTATCCACATCCATTAGGAAGTTGGGGGTGAGTCTTAAGTAGCATTGCCAAGAACAGGTTCTTTCCATCAGTATTGCTATACTGGCCTAAAAGAATTGGTGATATGTTGTCTAATCTGCCTTTAAAATTACTTTAACTTTCACATGCCAAGTAGAAATTTTATACTTCTGTCACATGCAACATAACATGTTAGTCTTAGAACATCTAGTCATTGTGGTGTGACTAAATTGACCTAATTAATATTCTGTTATTTTCTGAATTGTATAGTAGGTCTGTTGACTGCTTTCCTCTTATCTAACTTTCTGTATCCTTAGACAACCTTCTCCCACTCCCATCCTAACCATTCGGTCCTATAGTCGTCCATTCAACTTTCTACTTCCATGAGTATAAATTTTTTGTAAGTCTGTGTGGTGTCATTGTCTTTCAATGTCTGGCTTATTTCACTAAACATAATGCCCTTGCGTCCATACCTGTTTCTGTAAGGATGTAACATCCTTATTTTGAAAGGTTTCATAGTGTTCTGTTGCATCTACATTTCACATTTTCTCTATCCATTCATCTAGTAGCAAACACTTTTTGATTTCAAATCTTAGCTATTATGAATAGTATTTCTGAAAATATTTTCTAAGAACATATTTATCTCATTTATAATCTATTTGTCTGTCTACCTATCTATCAATCATCTATCTATCTATCTATCTATCTATCTATCTATCTATCTATCTATCTATCTATCTACCTGTGGTTTCTAGCTAGTGTACTTTATAGTGTACTTTCTGGTTATTTTTTATAACAGTATTTTAGATATTAGGGAAATGCTTTTAGGTGACTCCATCACCTAAATTTGCATTTGCATATTTTCTTTAGTTCTTTTGAATTTTCATTCACAGGTCTTAACACCAAGACTCATCTGCTGGTCCCAATCTCATCTGCTGGTTACTCATTGCTCCTTCTTATTTGAGTGCCTGGGGCTGATTGCTGGAACATATCTAGGTGCCTGCTCCCTTTCACTATTCCTGCTTTGGATAGGTGACAGTTGTTATTTATCTCTATCATAAACTTTCAGTTTCAACCATATTTATAACTCTAACATCATTTTTTCTAAATGTTACTCATAACTTCTCATAGGATCTTCCTTAACTACATTCATGTTCCTCTTTCTAAAAGAAATTTGGTGCAATAATTTTAATATCTGAAATATTTGCAAGTCTAAAATTACTATTGGCTCTTTCTGTTAATTCAGAATTATGGTATCTAGTTTTGTCAAATATATCATGATTAGTGTCTCTTTAATCTTGTTCCTTGGAGATGCATCTGTAGAATTCTTTGAGGCTGTGGAATCCCTGTTGTAGGGATAAGCCTCCAGGATATTTTGCATTTGCTTTTATCAGATGCCGGAGGATATTTCCAACCTCTGACCTCTTTAAAGCACATTTTCAGATATTTCCCAGCATGCAAATACGGTAACATTAAGATATAAACGTGAGTCAGGTCTTGTTTTTATTAATATTTTGATTTCTGACAGTTTTATTCATGATCATTATTGTGATCGTATCCAACCACCTGACACCCTTCTCGCCCTTGCTCACCCATCTTCCCGCCAAACAGTTCTCTTTCCGCTTCCTTGTCTGTTATGGGGAATGAGTGAGCAGGACTCGTGCATGCAGTCACTTCTATCGTTCAACGGGATCATTCTTTTTCCTTTGAGCTAAAATTCAGATCATCAAATTCCTAACGCTGTCATCTTTTGAGATGTGAGTTTCTAGTTTTCAGTTTTGCTTCCTTTCATCTATTGCCGAGAGTCCATTGCCTTGGATTCTCCTTTCCTATCAAGGATTTTCAACATGATTTATCATTTGGCAAGGGCTATTGGTTCTTATTCAAGCTGTAACCTGGAAAATATAGGTGAGAGAGGCTCAGAAGTAGGACTGGGCTATACTCCTTGCTTTTGTTCCTGTTCTAGTTTACTTTTAAAGATCTTTTTATGAGCTTTACAGAGTTAGAGGACTTTAAATATTTCTGTTCAAGTGCTCAAAAACATTTGTGAAGTTAAGTTTCACTATATTCTTAATTCTACTGTGTGGCTAGTTTTCATATCAACGTGACACAAGCTAGATTTATTTTGGAAGAGGAAACCTCATTTGAGAAGATGCTCCCAGCAGACTGGTCTTGGGTAAACTTGTGGGCCATTTTCTTTTCTTTTTTTAATTGGATATATTCTTTATTTACATTTCAAACATTATCCCCTTTCCCAGTTTTCCTGCCTGCTGGGTAGCCCCTATCCCATCCCCCCTCCCCCTACTTCTATGAGGGTGTTCTTCCACCCCCCCCAAATCCCACCTCCCCCCTTCCATTCCCCTACAAGGGGGCATCTATTGAGCCTTCATAGGACCAAGCACCTCTCCTCTCCTTGATGCCTGACAAGGCAATCCTCTGCTACATATGCAGCTAGAGCCATGTGTACCCCTTGGTTGATGGCTTAGTCCCTGGGAGCTCTGGGGATCTGGTTGGTTGATATTGTTGTTCTTCCTTTGGGGTTGCAAACCCCTTCAGCTCCTTCAGTTCTTTCTCTAACTCCTCCAGGGGGATTCTGCGCTCTGTCCAATGATTGGGTGCAAGAATCTGCCTCTGTATTTGCAAGGCTCTGGCAGGGCCTCTTAGGAGACAGCCATATCAGGCTCCTTTCAGCAAGCATTTCTTGGCATCCACAATAGAGTCGGGGTTTGCTGACTATATATGGGATGGGGCAGGTGGGGCAGTCTCTGGATGGCCTTTCCTTCAGTCTCTTCTCTACACTTTATAGATGTATGAGTGCAATGCATCCCTTTGAGCTAGTCCTGGCTGCTTTAAAAAGCAGAGTAGGCCATGTGGAATACAATAAACAATACTTCTCTATGGTTTCTACTCCAGCTCCTGCTTCATGGTTCCTGACTTGTGTTCTTGCCCTGGCTTCCCTCAGTGATGAACTTATATGCCATAAGGTGATACAAAACCCTTCCTCCCAAATTTCCTTTGGTCATGGTGTTTTAAACACAGTAAGTAAAACAAATGCCTAAGCTACTTATCACAGAAGTATGTTGAGGTCCTACTGTGGGTTTGAAAGTTGGTGAAAATCTTGCCTGGGTGGAGGTATAGGAGGTACCACAAAGGAAAGGAGAATGAAAAAGAGAGCCCTTTCTCTGAAAATGGTGATAAAGACTCAAGAGTGCCATGCTACACACCAGAGACAGGTAAATATCCCACAGTAGAACTTGGACTAGGCAGATCAGCTAGCTGTACCTTCTTGAGTTCCAGCTTAGATTAGTAGAAATATTTTCAAGGTATTTTCTGTTTCAAAGGAGGGTGTTGGTATGAGGTAAATTATTCAGCAATATTTTATAGAAGGTAAAATAGGGGTGTCAGTGGGCCTCCATGGGGTCTGGTTCTACTTACTCAGGTACAATCTGAAAACTTTTATAAGGTGAATTGGTGTTTAGTGTCCTACTGTGGGGGAGGCCCACAATTCATACCCAACAATTTGAAAGGCAGTTCTACACAACAAACAGCTGACATGTCTGCTACCCCAACAGTGGCCCAGCACTGAAGCAATGTGGATCTGAGATCAGTGTGTACATTATTCAATATTCAGCCACCATGGTGGTAACAGAAGCCCAAGAATAAAAAGGAATATTTGTAGATGAGGACAGTGTGAATACAGACATAGGAGAAGGACTTAAAACAGGCAATTCTCAAATAGAAGGACTTGAGGCAATGTGATTTGCAGAAGTGCACATCTCTGATCTCTGAAACCTGTGTTCAGTTCCATTCCTAAGGCTGCTTTGCATCCAGGCCCTGTTGTGAGTCAAGGTCTGTACAGAACACAGTGCTGCATTACCATGTTATATTGCGTATTATCATATGGCTTTATGGAACCTGTTATTCACAAGATGGTAGAGTGTTGCTATCTGAAACGCACACCATGTTTCAAAGCAAAGAAAGACAGATTATTTTGCACAAAACTCAAGGTCACCCGCCATTAGTTTTCCTGTGTCCATTTCTCTCCTTTAAATCATGCTTCTCTACCTCCAGCTTCCAGAAAACACCAGCAAGCTCACAGTGAGCAAATGAGTAATGACTCCTTTAGAAAGAAAAAAAAATGAATTTGAGCATCTGCAGACAACTCAAAGGGGAAGTTTATATGAGAAATTAATCAGTTTCATGAGATGTCAAAGGCCAGCTTTAACATTACAGGGTTAATCTGAGGAAGGCAGCAAGTGGAGTTGGCAGTTGGGGTCTTTGCTAATAGCTGCCAACAGGGGTCAAGATTATGAAGGCTGATGGGGCTGGTTCAGATAATAACTGGGGCTGTTCCATGTAGAAGCCAGTGATTAGAAATAAAGAAGGTAAAATCCTGCACACACACACACACACACACACACACACTGAGTGGATGAAGCAAAGCACTTTTCAACAACTTTATATTTTCTCTTAACTCATTTTTCCCTAAAAAAAGTTTTCTATGTAAGAGAAAATTATCTCTTAACTACAAGTTACACATTTTTTAAACACAATCACCATAAAACAATCTTCAAAAAGAGATTAAAATCATTTCCCAAAAGGAAATTACAACACAATTATTGATTATGTATTTTTTTGAAACTTGCACCTAACTAAAAATTTCTCATCCATGTTTCTCTCCACAAGATCATCTTAACCCCAAAGCGATTCCCTTGTTATACCTTAACAAAATTTAAGCCAGTCAGTCTACAGTAGCAACGTTTTCCTTATGCTTCACTGGCAGCAATCTGTACTAAGGAAAAGGTCATCAGTCTTACATCTTATTTTTGAAGTACTGATAAACTAAACTGGCTAATTATCTATACTCTTATACTCATAATAGAATTATTTACTCTTTATTCATAACCTTTTTCATGGTGCACACTGAAAACCTGTAACCACATTCCTAGATCACAAGATCAAGAAATTCAGGCCCAGCTTAGAACAGACGTTTTCTTTGTGCAATAATTTGTCCCAAGCCTGATTTTCTTGCTACTGTGATTATGTGCTTGTAAGGTATGAAAGCTCACCGTACTCCTTCTCTCAATGATGCAGCTCTTGCTGTTCTATGCAAAAGGGGAACATTCCATTTTTGATTCTAACGTTAAACTCTCTATCAATTACCTTAACTTCCCAAAGTTATTTAAATCAAACTAACTTCCTAAAACCATTTAAATCAGAAATTCCATAAGATCTTTAATGCATCTAAATAGCATTCATCTTGATGTTGATCTGCAGGAAACTTGCCCAACAGAGTGGGCTATCACCCAGGAAGTAATCATACCAGGCTAAAGGCTAAAGGGTCTCCCGGTATCCACTCACATCGAGCGAGATAACTGAGGACAAACATGAGAAGGCACAGCAGTGGCAATAAGCAATCTTGGAACAAACCTTCTGGGGACATGCCTTTCCATAGTACAACCATTGCAGTTAAGCAAGATGGTGGGCCACCTCCAGGAAGCTCACTTGCCTACTGTAGCTCTTCTTGAATGGCATCAGACAATGAGGTCATGGAATAATATCATAAGCTAACAAATGGAATAATCAAGACAGAAGAGATGCCCAGGTCTATGAAGGCGAACCCAATAATGTCCAGAGCAGAGATGTGGATTTGGGAAGTTTGTTAGCTTTTGAACATATTTGTAATTAAAACTAACAGAAATTAACAAAGATCAGAAAAGATCAAATCTGTGGTAATGAGACCAATACTGATCTATAACTATTACTATCCATCACCAAAATACTAATCCATACCTATTACAATGACTCTTATTCCCTTTCCTCCATTCACTGAAGTGTGAGTAAACCTTACACAATCTCTGACTTAGAAGTCTCCAGCTGAGACTGTTATTAGGAACATGTCCCAGTGAAGACCTGAGTGCAGAGCCTCAAAAAGGCCGAAAAGAAAAGCTGAGCTTTTAATCTGATGCATTTGAACAGTTCCCATGTTTCCTTCTTTCCTACTCTCTTAACAAATAATAATAATACCCCCAAAACACTAGAATAGCATTGATCTTGACCTTTACCAAACCTGTTACTCTCAAGACAGTAGTATGTTATTGTCAGAAAAATGCATCCAGTTTTTCAAAGCAGAGCAAGACACTGCTTTTACACAGAACTCAAGGTCATGTGTCAAGCCTATTGCTCTGGTTGGGCAGAAACCCTGTATCACTCATGACACAGTAAACTGGCACAGTCACACTTTATCCATCCATTACTTGGCCTTTCTCCTAGGAAACTAAGATGCTAATGTCTTTTTCAACAACACAAGCAGTTAATAAAAGTGGCACTAACTCAAAGCCTTCCAATCTCTCAGAAGGGCAGGAAGATGATAAAAAGTTCACTAGCAAGGACAAGAGGCATTTTTTTTTTCGAAAGGGCAAAAATGAACACTTAAACAGCAAAATAATCAAACCTTACTCCCTCCACCCCATGACAAAAGGATTGACCATTAAAGCATGGAATGAAATCTTTCCTATATGTATTCAACTAAAACTTGCTGTATTAGCCTGTGGATTGACCTGCTGGTATTGAGATCCTTCAATGCTCTTCACATACTGTCCGTTAGTCATATTTTTGTTAAGCAACTGATTTCAGACTGGCAGTAGTGAATGTAGCAAATTACTAGATATTCAGATGACTAATTGTATCAAGATGCTTATGAGAGAGTAAAACCCTCAACTTACCTAAATCAATTCCCTATCTGATTTTCATTAATTATTCATCTTTAGTATAAAAAGATTTATTGCTTCACATTTTTGTAAGCAAGAAAGGATGGCCTCATTATTGTTGACCTAGCTTCTTTCTTCGTTCAGCAGTTTTGCTCCAATAACCATATCTACATGTGTATCTCGACTCTGAAGTATATTTCCAGCTCATGTCTGGGCGGGACCTCCAGTTTTCTGCCTGGGATCTTTTCCTTTTAATATTACACAGGGATCTTCACTCTTTTCCCAAGGGTATTGTTCAGATGTTCCCTTGTTTTCTCTTAACAGCTTATGTGCTATTTCCTATAAATTGGAACATTCTCTCCTGGAGGGAGGAAGGGAAGTGGTAAGAACAGGAAGTAGAGAAGATAGATAAGGTTCAGGAAGTAAATGAAACTTGAAAAGTTGTGATGCTTGTTTGTGGCTCCTTAGGAAAAGTCACATGCCTAAAATAACACAGTCCCACCCTTTTCTTGACTTACCCTACTCCCTTCTTTATTTGCATTTATTTCTGTCTGATTTACATCCCTGTTCATGGTACTGTTTCCTCAACTCTTTTATAATAAAGTGCAACATCTATTACAACTAGGCTTTTGTTTCATAAATACTACTGATAAATACTACTGTCAAACTATTCACAGCAAGGACCCAATAAATATTTTCAAATATGTGAATTTATTTTTTCCTTTTTCCTATTGAGCTCCCACCCTAAAAAAATAAAGGAGAGAGAAAAGAGTCACACATGTAGTCTGAATCCTGCTATTTGTGGTTTTAGGGTGCGACTTTTCCATTTCTTTGTGTATTCTTTGTGAGTTGACTTTACATGATACAATTTGGTGATCATTTATTGGTTCCACCAGGCCTCAGGTAATGCAAGAAATATTGAGTTTTCTTCTTTATAAAATGTGCATAATTTATAAATTATGGTCTTTGGGTGGTCACTTCTGAGCATGGATTTGCAATGTCTGAAACTGATCTTTGCTTCACCAGCCTTCATCTATGACAAAGGTCTCATTTGTACTTTTGAGTATCTTGGTTTTATATGATGCTCTTTCTTCTTTTCTTAGCATTAAGAATCAAACTCTAAATCTGGCCTTTCAGGAAACTTAATAATATACTTACAATGGCTACTTTTGGTTGTCAACTTGATATATCTAGGATTAACTAAAACCCAAGTGGCTGTGAACATCTGTGAGGGATTTTCCTTAAATCATTTGAAGTAGGAAGATCCATCTTTAATCTAGATCTTTTGAGGTGGGAAGAGCCACTTGTAATCTGAGCCACACCTTCTGTTGGCAGTCTAAGTAAATGACATGGAAAAAAGGAACCTTTTTCTCTTTGCTTGTTTTCCTTGGCTTTCACTGGTTTGTTCATTTCTTTAGTGGCATTAGAGCCAGATTTTTCAGAATTCCAGCATATACTGAAGATCAGCTGACTTATCCAGCCTCACTGAACAACTACTGGATTCTTGGATGTTCCATTTGTAGACAGCCATTGTTGGATAAGCTGGATCATAGCCTGAAAATCACTCTAATATCTGTCTGTCTGTCTGTCTGTCTGTCTGTCTGCCTATCTATCTATCTATCTATCTATCTATCTATCTATCTGTCTGTCTATCTATCTATCATCTATCATCAATCAGATTCAACAGATCCATATTTATTGATATATCTATATCTAACAATATATCTATTTATCTAGGTATATGCTTTTTAAAAATTCTCTCAGTTCTGTTTCTTTAGGGAACCCTGAATAATGCACTACTGGTGTCTTCACTGATTTAAAGGCAAATTAAATACTGAGATTGACAGTTACTTCTAAGATGTGTTTTACTGATTGACTTGACAAAGTAGGGTGGACATGATAAGCTTGTTAGGGTTGATGAGACTTAGTGGTCTGCAGAGGAAAGATCATCTCAGAATGGTCTCATCTAAGAGGTTTCCTAAGCATTCCATGTTCTGGGAGACCATGGGATAGCTTATAGTCTAGGGCAATTCAACACAATATTGTACACCTGCTCTTTCTGTCATGCTGAGCAGCTACGTCAATGTTAAGAATCAAGACCTGAGGAAAGACAATTTTTCTGAAACAAGAAGTAAATTTAGAATTGTGTGCAGTCTGTTAGATTTACCAAGACAGATAAATCTGTTTGCACCAACAAAAAAAAAACAGAGATTGCCAAATACAATTGTTGACTGAAACTATTAATATATTAAACTATTCATTTGTAAGAAAACTCATTTGGGAGATATTAGATTTCTTAGCTTCTAACTTCTATTCACTGAGTATTTTAAGGTTAGGATATTGTTACAGACAAGTCTGGGCTCTGAAGATTTTGTCTTTTGTTTTGTTTGCTTGTTTTTTTTTTTTGTTTTTTTTTTTTTTTAGTTTTTTTTTTGTTTTTTGTTTTTTTTTTTTTTGTTTTTGTTTTTTTTTTTTTTTTGGCAGTGAGAATGTAAGATGTATTAACCAGTATAAAAGGGGGGTAGTAATAATCCCTTAAAGTGGTTCCTTATCATGTAAATATCCTGGTACAAATGAAGATATTAGAAAAAGATCCTTTTTATTATTAAGACAAAGACACCACAAGTACTTAGAATTTCCTGAGGAATCTCCCACTATGAGAAGGACTGGAGAAGCTGGAACCTGGCGCCAGTCATAGGGGAGCTCCTTACACTGAAAGGAATTGAACTCACTTCTGACAACTCCTCAGAGGACCTTGTAGGAGACACTGACACTGGGACCACAGTGATGTGCAGAATCATATCTTTACCAGGGATGCTTAGTTATATATACCTCTGGCATTTTATTCCAATATTTATCTTATGTGAGGACCAGAAACGGACACTGAGGCGTGTGTAGGAGATGCTCCTGGGTAGCTTTGTTCTATTATCCCTATATGACTTCATAAAACTGGCTTCTTTTCTTTATTATTTTGTCTCTTTAGTGTGAGAATGTGAGAACAGGTGTGTGGATCTGGATTGTTAGGAGATTCTAGATTCCAGGATCTGGCCCTCATAATTTGGTTGGCTGTCAGAGGCTTGATAAGGATGTGGGCTTCACTAGCTTTTGCTTGATTGGTTTACATTGGCAGTTGAGTCTCCAGAAGAGCATGATGCCTACAGATTCTGTGAGGGGAGTGATGAAAGCCCTAGAGGACCTCAGGAAGTCTTTGCACTCCAACTCTGGACATAATCCACGGCTAAGCATCTCCTCACTGGAGGAAACATCTCTACTTTTTCCACTTTTCACATTTCACATCTCCACATTTCATAGCAACATCTTCCTATCTTTTGTTCCTATCATCAATAAACAGCCTTGTCCTTTCTTCCTTCCACAGGGAAGCCATTATTTATTCCTGCAAACACTTTCCTATCCAAGCTTTTTCTGAAACTCATAAACAGAGAGGGCTCCTCCTGTACCACAAACGTGGATATTGGTAAGAACAAGCCCATGTAACTCTGTATTGTTTTCACTTGCTGAAGCAACAGGTACCTTCCTGAGTGCATGGAACGGAAGCCATCTTGCTTTCTGTGTGCTTTCCTGTCCCTTCATCTTCTCTTCTCTTCTCTTCTCTTCTCTTCTCTTCTCTTCTCTTCTCTTCTCTTCTCTTCTCTTCTCTTCTTCTCTTCCTTCCTTCCTTCCTTCCTTCCTTCCTTCCTTCCTTCCTTCCTTCCTTCCTTCCTTCCTTCCTCTCTCTCTCTCTCTCTCCTCTCTCTCTCTCTCTCTCTCTCTCTCTCTCTCTCTTTCTTTCTTTCTTTCTTTCTTTCTTTCTTTCTTTCTTTCTTTCTTTCTTAATTTTGAGATATCTGAGTGTCTTTATTGTTGGCTATGTGATCCCAGTTCCAGGTATTTGCTTCACACAAAGTCCCTTTGCCTACACCCTACCTTCCATCTCAGCTCCATTATTTTGTACCTAACAATTTAAATGAAGGCATTGTATTGATCGTGATAGCTAGCATGATAGGACTGTCATCCTTGGAGAAAACCCCTCAGATGTGTCAGTGTGTCTTTTTCCAGATAGGCTTATCTGAGGAAGGAGGATCCTTGCTGAATGTGGATAGTAGCGTTCCACAGGGGAAAGTGATTAGGGCCTCTTTCTACCTTTCATGTACTTCAGCTTTCTCTAGACCACTTGCAGCTAGACTCACTTATGTGCAGGAGTGGGCAGGAATTGTGGGCAAGAGTGAGTGAGTAACTTGAAACTCATGCCTTCTCCCCCTTCCATAAGTTAAGTTTAATTGGTCTGATCTTGTTAGACTCTCCTGTGTGTATAATCACAGTTGCTCTGATTTCAGGATGATGGTCACACCATGCCTGCTTCACTTATGCCCTAACACCATATCCAGAATCTGCTCTCTTCTCTGATATGTATTTCTAAATCCCTTAATATCTTAATAATCATCAACTTGATTTAAGGTTGTATTATCCAAAGTGTCTATCTGTTTCTTTTTCTCTCCTCTTATGCCTCTCTCCTAATCTTTCTCACTCTCCTCCCACTTCAACTCTCCCTTTTCCCCTTTCTTTCCTTCTCTGCCTCTCCCCATCTCCTCCACACCCCTTTTTCTGTGTTGTAGTGTATTTTATCCCTAGTTCTTCAATAGGCACTGGTCTCATTTACACATTTAATCAAGTTCTCTGGATGGGAATGTATCTCAGTGATAGAGAGATTGTATCTGTGTATATGACCTTGACTTTGATCCTTAGCATTGAAAATATCAATCCATCTTTCTCTTCAGGTATACAGACAGTTCCAACTATTTATCCAATACATCTCCTTGGCTATCTCAAACTCACTTCAACTTAAGAGTCTCAGTTTTTCTATTTAAACAGATAACTACATATTTTTTTTTTTAAAAATTGTGAATTGTATCTTGGGTGTCCCCCAGACTAAACCACCAACCAAAAGCATAAACATGGAGGGACCGATGGCTCCAGTCATATATGTAGCAGAGGATGGCCTTGTCGGACATCAATGAGAGGAGAGGACCTTGGTCCTGTGAAGGCTCAGCGCCCCGGTGCAGGGGAATGCCAGGACAGGGAAGTGGGAGTGGATGGGTTGGTGAGCAGGCGGAGGGGGAATGGGATAGAAGTTTTTTGAGAAGAAGCAAGGAAAGGGGATAACATTTGAAATGTAAATAAAGAAAATATCTAATAACATTTTTTTTGGCTCAGTTACTGAAGCAAACATACCCACCTTGCTACATATGAGAAACCTTGCCTGAGAATTGGCATGCACAAAACCTTGTCTATTATTTCTGTGGCCAGTTTCAAGAATTTTTCTTTCATGGAACTTGTACACTTGGCATTGTTGAACAGAGCCCCAGAGAAAAGTGTGATGTCCATCTAATGCCTGTACCATTTCTAAAGAAATCCCTCCTCCGACCAGCTGAGAGGGCCAGAATGAGCACTGTAGCTGCAGGAGAGAAAGGTGTTTATCCCATTTAGGTGAGGAATAGCAGAGTTGGATGTCATCAGCAGTACTTTTTATATGTTTAAGCCTCATTTTTCAAGCTGTTTTTGAACAGTGTGCACTGACCTTTCCTTTGACTGTCATTACCCACCTAAGAAAACACGCAGGTAAAGAAAGATGCCACATTTCTGTGTAGTGGTTGGAGACCCCCTCACAACACTATTTCCACACATTTCTTACCAATGAGGCCCACAGAGACTGTGAAAGTAGGCAAGGCATTTTCTATGCTCCTAAATGCTCCTGTTTTCTTCAGAGCATGTGTTTCTCTCCCACATCACTCATTTCAATAATATATAGTTTCAAAGACACCATTTCATGCAGATGCAGGAGAAATAGGACAACAAATTCAAAGTTCCTCTTGCTCTCAGTCTTTTGATTAAAGTGCCCTTTCCAGACAGGCAAACATGACACTTCTCTCAGCTCCTTCACGGACTTCCTACATTACCAGATTGCTGTATTTTTATTGCAGTGCCATGCCTGCCCTTGCTTAAAATTGTTTTGACCTTTGGATGAGCACATATTAAAAAAAAACACAACTCCTATCTTTCCCTAGAATTAATAAGCTATAATCAAAACTGGAAGGCATGTTTGTGATATCTGATTGTCACCTGGCAGAGTCACAGCACATACTTGCTGACAACTTCATGTTGTTCTTGGTAAGAGTTGCCATATGACCGAGCCTGCACCTGAGATCTGGACCCATGGAAATAACTCCTTCCCAATCAGAGTAGGGGTGGTAGTTTTTCTAGCCAAGGCTGTCTTGTTATTTTATATAGAGTCACAATCCCAGGAATGACATTTAGACTGGAAAAGAAGCTGTCAGAAATCCCCATATGTATCAATTTGCCACTTTGCAAGTTGAAAGCACCTAAAAATTACCACACAGAGAAATGTTCACACATTGTGTTAGGGTGAACTGTTAAGGATTGTGAAATTGCTGCTTCCCAGTTTATTGAGGGCAAGAGAAAAGGGCTCTTCAACAGCATCTCTGGATAGCAATAAATGGATAGACATGTGTTGCAGTGAAGACAAGAATGGAGCCAACTCCAGAGGAAGCAACCCTCCTGAATTCAATTGGTGGGATATTAACTAATGTCTTGATAGAGCCCTGTCAGAGAGGTTGGCAAAAGCAGTATTGAATATGATGTTGAAACAATCCCAGAGTTTCAATTTGGTAAGACTTTACTTGGCAGTATTATGGCCTGCCTGTCACCATCAGATGTGAAAGAAAACCACTTCATGTTGCATAGTCTCAAAAGGATTTAATATATATTACCTAATACTGTGTAGGATGAGATCAAAATGATTTTAAAATAATCTAAAGCCATCTTCCCCTCTTCTCTAAAAGAAACAAACAAACAAAAAAAAGATTAGCAAGTGGGTAGTAATGATCAGCCAACTTTAACACATTAAACTTGAGTGAATTACTCTTTAAATCTTCAAAAGTGCCTGGTTAGAACACAGGGATAAATTTGAGTTTTTAAGAGAGGGAAAATAAACCCCATAAAGATTACTATAAAACTGAATAAATACAGAGTAAGTTCCTTTCAACGAATACATAAACACAAAAGCTACCATCAAATGATCAGTAAGGACAGTTGGCCTTGGGAAAACCAAATTATGTCCATTTGTGTGAGCTCTAGAAGAACAAGAATTGACTTATCACGTTCCTTGATTTAAAGGTAAAATGGTCCCTTTACCTTATTATTAGTTATCAAGTCTTTCCAAACACTCTGCTTTGCTTTGCTTCAGGCATCATTTAAACATTATCTCATATAGTCCTCTCCACAACATGGCAAATACACATTATTCAAAATCTGCTACCCTCAAATATGACACTATAGGATGTCAAGCCTGCCTGAACACCTGGGGAAAGTAGGCCAGAGGACACTTAACTCCATGTGAGCCTTCCTTCTGACAAGAGAAACGGGGTGGGTGGGGATTCTCATCTGTGCTGAAGCCCCAGGCCACGCTTCCTCACCACTCCCCTCCTTAAGAGACAGAGTGTGAGGGATGCATATTTTCTCTGCTTCTTTGAAACTTCATTTCTGAAGGCTATTGTGCTATATGTTATTTATGTTAATAATTTACCAATTCTTCGAAAATTTATAGGATTTTGAACATTTCTATCATCCCAAATTCCTTGTGGTTCATTGGGTCTGAATAAAGGGTAAATGATGCAATTGTAGTTCAATAAAAATATGTTAGAAAAACAAATTTAAGAAGAAAAAGAAGATAATCAATCCACTCAAAAAATAGAAGTTACAATGAAAAGAAAATTCCATTACATTTTGTCTTAATAAAATACTATCGATAATGAATGTTGATGAAGGTGTATAAGGGGAAGATATTTTCATTCCTTGCTGATAGAGACCTAACTTGATCAATTCCTACAAAATTGTTAGTGGTATCGATCACAGCTGGTCATAGGTCACCTCTGGAACCCAATATTCCTTGTGGGTATAGAGTCAAGAAAAAAACATGTCTTTACTCACAGTTTTTCTTAGTGGCTTTATTCATAAAATCATTAAACTGGAAACAGTTTTAATGTCTGCTGTAATGGGGTAAGGCACACTCATAAAAGGGAGTTTGAATGAATAAGGAAAAGAAATAATCCATGTATTAATGACTCTCAGGACATGCTGAGTGTGAATGGGTAGAGAAAAAGGACAGAGGACAGATATTCTGCATGGTTTAACTCATGACTTTTTTTTTTTCATAAGAGGGAACAGGAGTCCACAAAGGACATTATTGTTGTATGCACTGTGCATAGTTTGGTGGTTCTCAGCCTATGAATAATCATGACCTCAGGGTGGTCAGACATCCCTTTCACAGCTATTGCATATCAGATATCTTGTATAGCAGATATTTACATTATGACTCACAACAGTAGCAAATTTGCATTTATGAAATGGCAATGAAAATAATTTTATTATTGGTGGTCACTACAACATGAAGAACTATATTAAAGGATTACAGTATTAGGAAGGTAGATATAGACCATTGATACAGATCAAATTATGAACTATCTTCAGCATGACAGAAGAGTGCTGTCCTCTTCATAGTTAATAACCCAGTAGTTATTAACCCATAGTTAATAACCCAGTAGCTCTCAGCCCCAGGCAACTGTTCTTCTTTCTGCCCCTTAGACAGTTCATGTACTCAGGATTATATAAACAGCATTGTGTGCCTGGCTTTTTTTTTACTTAGAAAGATGCTGATGTTCATTATTGTTGTAGTTTGTTGTTTAGTTCATCTTACATAGTATAGATGTAATGTCATTTAGGTCTGCTTTCTTACTGAATATCTTTGTATTGTATGAATGTATCAGAGCTTGTACAAGCACTCATTGATATTTTCATCATTTTTCACTGTATTTTGGCTGACTCTTGATTTTCAAAGCAAAACAAAACACATTTGTTAGAGATTCTATTCTTTAATTTTTTAAAATTTTTATATTTTAAATTTTATTTTCCATGATATATATATTTCTCACTCATATGTACTTGATGCCTTCACAGATCAGAAGAGGGCATTAGCTCTATTTGTATTCACAAAGAGTTGTGAGCGGGTATTAGAAATCAAATCTGGGTGCTCTGAAAGAATGAGTATTCTAAAGCACTGAGAGATGCCTCCTGTCTTGGTAAGTTTATAAGTTAAAAATAAAACAACTGCACATTACACAAAACAAGAAGAAAATGGAAAATACAAAGAGAGGGAGAAAACCTTGAACTTTTTGTTAATCAGGTGCTCTATTGAAAAAGGCATGCAGGCCAATATTGCTACTTTATTTGGAAATAGTGCCCATGAATATGTCGTGAAGAGAAAAATTCAGAGTTGGAAATAGAAATGTGTGCAAATTTTTTTTCATTGATTTAATGTTTTTTTTTATTTGATATAATTTATTTACATTTCAAATGATTTCCCCTTTTCTAGCCCCCCCACTCCCCGAAAGTCCCGTAAGCCCCCTTCTCTTCCCCTGTCCTCCCATCCACCCCTTCCCACTTCCCTGTTCTGGTTTTGCTGAATACTGTTTCACTGAGTCTTTCCAGAACCAGGGGCCACACTTCCTTTCTTCTTGTACCTCATTTGATGTGTGGATTATGTTTTGGGTATTCCAGTTTTCTAGGTTAATATCCACTTATTAGTGAGTGCATACCATGATTCACCTTTTGAGTCTGGGTTACCTCACTTAGTATGATATTCTCTAGCTCCATCCATTTGCCTAAGAATTTCATGAATTCATTGTTTCTAATGGCTGAATAGTAGTACTCCATTGTGTAGATATACCACATTTTTTGTATCCACTCTTCTGTTGAGGGATACCTGGGTTCTTTCCAGCATCTGGCAATTATAAATAGGGCTGCTATGAACATAGTAGAATATGTATCCTTATTACATGGTGGGGAGTCTTCTGGGTATATGCCCAGGAGTGGTATAGCAGGATCTTCTGGAAGTGAGGTGCCCAGTTTTCGGAGGAACCGCCAGACTGCTTTCCAGAGTGGTTGTACCAATTTGCAACCCCACCAGCAGTGGAGGAGTGTTCCTCTTTCTCCACACCCTCTCCAACACCTGCTGTCTCCTGAATTTTTAATCTTAGCCATTCTGACTGGTGTAAGATGAAATCTTAGGGTTGTTTTGATTTGCATTTCCCTAATGACTAATGAAGTTGAGCATTTTTTAAGATGCTTCTCTGCCATCCGAAGTTCTTCAGGTGAGAATTCTTTGTTTAACTCTGTACCCCATTTTTTAATAGGGTTGTTCGGTTTTCTGGAGTCTAACTTCTTGAGTTCTTTATATATATTGGATATTAGCCCTCTATCTGATGTAGGATTGGTGAAGATCTTTTCCCAATTTGTTGGTTGCCGATTTGTCCTCTTGATGGTGTCCTTTGCCTTACAGAAACTTTGTAATTTTTTTTTTTTTTTTGGTTACATAGTTCTTTTTTTTTTGGCATTTTATTTTTTATTTTTTTCTTTTTTTTTCATTCTTTTTTTTTATTCGATATAATTTATTTACATTTCAAATGATTTCCCCTTTTCTAGCCCCCCCCCACTCCCCGAAAGTCCCGTAAGCCCCCTTCTCTTCCCCTGTCCTCCCTCCCACCCCTTCCCAGTTCCCCCTTCTGGTTTTGCCAAATACTGTTTCACTGAGTCTTTCCAGAACCAGGGACCACTCCTGCTTTCTTCTTGTATCTCATTTGATGTGTGGATTATGTTTTGGGTATTCCAGTTTTCTAGGTTAATAACCACTTATTAGTGAGTGCATACCATGATTCACCTTTTGAGTCTGGGTTACCTCACTTAGTATGATGTTCTCTAGCTCCATCCATTTGCCTAAGAATTTCATGAATTCATTGTTTCTAATGGCTGAATAGTACTCCATTGTGTAGATATACCACATTTTTTGTATCCACTCTTCTGTTGAGGGATACCTGGGTTCTTTCCAGCATCTGGCAATTATAAATAGGGCTGCTATGAACATAGTAGAGCATGTATCCTTATTACATGGTGGGGAATCCTCTGGGTATATGCCCAGGAGTGGTATAGCAGGATCTTCTGGAAGTGAGGTGCCCAGTTTTCGGAGGAACCCCCAGACTGATTTCCAGAGTGGTTGTACCAATTTGCAACCCCACCAGCAGTGGAGGAGTGTTCCTCTTTCTCTGCACCCTCTCCAACACCTGCTGTCTCCTGAATTTTTAATCTTAGCCATTCTGACTGGTGTAAGATGAAATCTTAGGGTTGTTTTGATTTGCATTTCCCTAATGACTAATGAAGTTGAGCATTTTTTAAGATGCTTCTCTGCCATCCGAAGTTCTTCAGGTGAGAATTCTTTGTTTAACTCTGTACCCCATTTTTTAATAGGGTTGCTCGGTTTTCTGGAGTCTAACTTCTTGAGTTCTTTATATATATTGGATATTAGCCCTCTATCTGATGTAGGATTGGTGAAGATCTTTTCCCAATTTGTTGGTTGCGGATCTGTCCTCTTGATGGTGTCCTTTGCCTTACAGAAACTCTGTAACCTTATGAGGTCCCATTTGTCAATTCTTGCTCTTAGAGCATACGCTATTGGTGTTCTGTTCAGAAACTTTCTCCCTGTACCGATGTCCTCAAGGGTCTTCCCCAGTTTCTTTTCTATTAGCTTCAGAGTGTCTGGCTTTATGTGGAGGTCCTTGATCCATTTGGATTTGAGCTTAGTACAAGGAGACAAGGATGGATCAATTCGCATTCTTCTGCATGCTGACCTCCAGTTGAACCAGCACCATTTGTTGAAAAGGCTATCTTTTTTCCATTGGATGTTTTCAGCCTCTTTGTCGAGGATCAAGTGGCCATAGGTGTGTGGGTTCATTTCTGGATCTTCAATCCTGTTCCATTGATCCTCCTGCCTGTCACTGTACCAATACCATGCAGTTTTTAACACTATTGCTCTGTAGTATTGCTTGAGGTCAGGGATACTGATTCCCCCAGATTTTCTTTTGTTGCTGAGAATAGTTTTAGCTATCCTGGGTTTTTTGTTGTTCCAGATGAATTTGATAATTGCTCTTTCTAACTCTGTGAAGAATTGAGTTGGGATTTTGATGGGTATTGCATTGAATCTGTATAGTGCTTTAGGCAAAATGGCCATTTTAACTATATTGATTCTACCGATCCATGAGCATGGGAGGTTTTCCCATTTTTTGAGGTCTTCTTCCATTTCCTTCTTCAGAGTCTTGAAGTTCTTGTCATACAGATCTTTCGCATGTTTGGTAAGAGTCACCCCAAGATACTTTATTCTGTTTGTGGCTATTGTGAAGGGGGTCATTTCCCTAATTTCTTTCTCAGCCTGCTTATCCTTTGAGTATAGGAAGGCCACTGATTTGCTTGAGTTGATTTTGTAACCTGCCACTTTGCTGAAGTTGTTTATCAGCTGTAGGAGCTCTCTAGTAGAGTTCTTTGGGTCACTTAGGTAGACGATCATGTCGTCTGCAAATAATGATAGTTTGACTTCCTCCTTTCCAATTTGTATCCCTTTGACCTCCTTATGTTGTCAAATTGCCCGAGCTAGTACCTCAAGTACAATATTGAAAAGATAAGGAGAAAGGGGGCAGCCTTGTCTGGTCCCTGATTTCAGTGGGATTGCTTCAGAAACTTTGTAATTTTATGAGGTCCCATTTGTCAATTCTTGCTCTTAGAGCATACGCTATTGGTATTCTGTTCAGAAACTTTCTCCCTGTACCGATGTCCTGAAGGGTCTTCTCCAGTTTCTTTTCTATTAGCTTCAGAGTGTCTGGCTTTATGTGGAGGTCCTTGATCCATTTGGATTTGAGCTTAGTACAAGGAGACAAGGATGGATCAATTCGCATTCTTCTGCATGCTGACCTCCAGTTGAACCAGCACCATTTGTTGAAAAGGCTATCTTTTTTCCATTGGATGTTTTCAGCCTCTTTGTCGAGGATCAAGTGGCCATAGGTGTGTGGGTTCATTTCTGGATCTTCAATCCTGTTCCATTGATCCTCCTGCCTGTCACTGTACCAATACCATGCAGTTTTTAACACTATTGCCCTGTAGTATTGCTTGAGGTCAGGGATACTGATTCCCCCAGATTTTCTTTTGTTGCTGAGAATAGTTTTAGCTATCCTGGGTTTTTTGTTGTTCCAGATGAATTTGATAATTGCTCTTTCTAACTCTGTGAAGAATTGAGTTGGGATTTTGATGGGTATTGCATTGAATCTGTATAGTGCTTTAGGCAGAATGACCATTTTAACTATATTGATTCTACCGATCCATGAGCATGGGAGGTTTTCCCATTTTTTGAGGTCTTCTTCCATTTCCTTCTTCAGAGTCTTGAAGTTCTTGTCATACAGATCTTTCACATGTTTGGTAAGAGTCACCCCAAGATACTTTATACTGTTTGAGGCTATTGTGAAGGGGGTCATTTCCCTAATTTCTTTCTCAGCCTGCTTATCCTTTGAGTATAGCAAGGCCACTGATTTGCTTGAGTTGATTTTATAACCTGCCACTTTGCTGAAGTTGTTTATCAGCTGTAGGAGCTCTCTAGTGGAGTTCTTTGGGTCACTTAGGTAGACTATCATGTCGTCTGCAAATAATGATAGTTTGACTTCTTCCTTTCCAATTTGTATCCCTTTGACCTCCTTATGTTGTCGAATTGCCCGAGCTAGTACCTCAAGTACAATAGTGAAAAGATAAGGAGAAAGGGGGCAGCCTTGTCTGGTCCCTGATTTCAGTGGGATTGCTTCAAGTTTCTCTCCATTTAGTTTGATGCTGGCTACCGGTTTGCTGTATATTGCTTTTACTATGTTTAGGTATGGGCCTTGAATTCCTGTTCTCTCCAAGACTTTAAGCATGAAGGGATGCTGAATTTTGTCAAATGCTTTTTCAGCATCCAATGAAATGACCATGTGGTTTTGTTCTTTGAGTTTTTTTATGTAGTGGATTGTATTGATGGATTTCCGTATATTGAACCAACCCTGCATTCCCGGGATAAAGCCTACTTGATCATGGTGGATGATCATTTTGATGTGTTCTTGGATTCGGTTGGCAAGAATTTTATTGAGTATTTTTGCATCGATGTTCATAAGGGAAATTGGTCTGAAGTTCTCTTTCTTTGTTGGATCTTTTTGTGGCTTTGGTATCAGCGTAATTGTGGCTTCGTAGAAGGAATTGGGTAGTGTTCCTTCTGTTTCTATTTTGTGGAATAGTTTGAAGAGTATTTGTGTTAACTCTTCTTTGAAGGTCTGGTAGAATTCTGCACTGAAGCCATCTGGTCCTGTGCTTTTTTTGGTTGGAAGACTTTCTATGACTCCTTCTATTTCTTTAGGCATTATGGGACTGTTTAGATGGTCTAGTTGGTCCTGATTTAATTTTGGTATTTGGTATCTGTCAAGGAAATTGTCCATTTCCTCCAGATTCTCCAGTTGTGTTGAGTACAGGCTCTTGTAGTAGGATCTGATGATTTTTTGGATTTCCTCAGTTTCCGTTGTTATATCTCCCTTTTCATTTCTAAGTTTGTTAATTTGGATACTTTCTCTGTGCCCTTTGGTCAGGCTGGCTAAGGGTTTATCTATCTTGTTGATTTTCTCAAAGAACCAGCTCCTGGTTTTGTTGATTTTTTGTATGGTTCTCTTTGTTTCTACTTGATTGATTTCGGCCCTGAGTTTGATGATTTCCTGCCTTCTACTCCTCCTGGGCGAAATAGCTTCTTTTTGTTCTAGGGCTTTCAGGTGTGTCATTAAGCTGGTAATGTATGCTCTCTCCATTTTCTTTTTGGAGGCACTCAGGGCTATGAGTTTTCCTCTTAGCACTGCTTTCATTGTGTCCCATAGATTTGGGTATGTTGTGTTTTCATTTTCATTGTGTTCTAAAAAGTCTTTAATTTCTTTCTTTATTTCTTCCTTGACCAAGGTATCATTGAGTAGAGTATTGTTCAGTTTCCACGTGTATGTGGGTTTTCTGTTGTTTCTGTTGCTATTGAAGACCACTTTTACTACATAGTGATCAGATAGGAGGCATGGGATTAGTTCTATCTTCTTATATTTGTTGAGGTCTGTCTTGTGACCAATTATATGGTCGATTTTGGAGAAGGTACCATGAGGTGCTGAGAAAAAGGTATATTCTTTTGTTTTAGGATAGAATGTTCTATATATATCTGTTAAATCTAATTGGTCCAAAGCTTCAATTAGTTTCATTGTGTCCCTGTTTAGTTTCTGTTTTCCTGATCGGTCCATTGAGGAAAGTGCAGTGTTGAAGTCACCCACAATTATTGTGTTAGGTGCAATGTGTGCTTTTAGTTTTAATAAAGTTTCTTTTACGAAAGAGGGTGCCCTTGCATTTGGGGCATAGATGTTCAGGATTGACAGTTTTTCTTTTTGTATTTTTCCTTTGACCAGCAAGAAGTGTCCCTCAGGGTCTCTTTTGATGACTTTGGGTTGAAAGTCAATTTTATCTGATATTAAAATGGCTACTCCAGCTTGTTTCCTGAGACCATTTGCTTGTAAAATTGTCTTCCAGCCTTTTACTCTAAGGTAGTGTTTGCCTTTGACCCTGAGGTGTGTTTCCTGTAAGCAGCAAAATGTAGGGTCCTGTTTACGTATCCAGTCAGTTAGTCTGTGTCTTTTTATTGGGGCATTAAGTCCATTGATGTTAAGAGATATTAAGGAATAGTGATTGTTACTTCCTATCATTTTTGACGTTATTTTTTAAATTTGAATGCTTAACTTCTTTTGGGTTTGATGAAAGGTTACTATCTTGCTTTTTCCAGGGTGAAGTTTCCCTCCTTGTATTGGTGTTGTCCTCCTATTATCCTTTTTAGGGCCGGGTTTGTGGATAGATATTGGGTAAACTTGGTTTTGTCATGAAATATCTTAGTTTCTCCATCTATGGTGATTGAGAGTTTTGCTGGATATAGTAGTTTTGGTTGGCATTTGTGTTCTCTTAGAGTCTGCATGAGATCTGCCCAGGACCTTCTAGCCTTCATCGTCTCCGGTGAAAAGTCTGCTGTGATTCTGATAGGTCTTCCTTTATATGTTACTTGGCCTTTTTCTCTTACTGCCTTTAGTATTCTTTCTTTGTTTAGAACATTTGGTGTTTTGATTATTATGTGACGGGAAGTATTTCTGTTCTGGTCCAGTCTGTTTGGAGTTCTGTAGGCTTCTTGTATATTCATGGGCATCTCTCTCTTTAGGTTAGGGAAGTTTTCTTCCATAATTTTATTGAAGATATTTGCTGGCCCTTTAAGTTGTAAATCTTCACTCTCATCTATGCCTATAATCCTTAGGTTTGGTCTTCTCATTGTGTCCTGGATTTCCTGGATATTTTGGGTTACAAGCTTTTTGCATTTTGCATTTTCTTTAACTGTTGAGTCCATGGTTTCTATGGAATCTTCAGCATCTGAGATTCTTTCTTCTATCTCTTGTATTCTGTTGTTGATATTTGCATCTCTGTCCCCTGATTTCTTCCCAAGGCTTTCTATCTCCAAAGTTGTCTCCCTTTGAGTTTTCTTAGTTGTTTCTACTTCTGAGTTTAGATCCTGGATGGTTTTGCTTAGCTCCTTCACTTGCATGTTTGTGTTTTCCTGTAATTCTTTAAGAGATTTTTGTGTTTCCTCTTTCATGAGCTCAGCCTGTTGACCAAAGTTCTCCTGTATTTCTTTAAGAGATTTTTGTGTTTCGTCTTCCATGACCTCAGCCTGTTGACCAAAGTTCTCCTGTATTTCTTTAAGTGTTTTTTGCATTTCCTCCTTGTTGGCTTTTGTATTCTCCTGGATTTCTTTCAATGATTTTTGTGTTTTCCTTGCAAGGGCTTCTAACTTTTGATCCATTTTCTCCTGAATTTCTTTAAGTATGTCCTTCATGTGTTCCTGTACCAGCATCATGACTAGTGATTTTAAATCCAAATCTTGTTTTACTGGTGTGATGGGGTATCCAGGACATGTTGGTAGAGGAGAATTGGGTTCAGATGTTGCCATATTGCGTTGATTTCTGTTAGTGACGTTCCTGCGTTTGCCTTTTGCCATCTAGTTCTCACTGGTGTTAGTTTGTCTTGTCAGTGCTGGACTCACCAGTGCAAGCTGCCCCTTCCCAGTTGGCCTCTGGTGCGCAGCTTACCTCCTGCACTGCTTGTAGACAGGGTGCTGCTGCCCAGGCTGTTCAGATCCCAAAGCAGGCACCCGAAGGCTCCCGCTGGGGCCTGATGGATTCACTGGAGCACACTGACTTCTCCCAGCTGGCCGCCCGGAAACCCAGCTAGCCACTTGCAGGACTTGAAGATGTGGTGCTGCTGCCCAGGCTGATCTGGGCAGCAGAACTCCCAACCGGGTTGGTGCACACAAGGCTAGCCTAGCTGCTTAGGCCCTGAGTCTAGGCAAAAGCCTGGCAGGCCAATGTCGGTGCAAAGTTCCCCTCAGCTGTGGGTGTTAATTGGGTGTGTCAGGTGGCTAGGATGGTTCCCTGAGAGTGCTGGGAGAGTCTGCTGGGCTAACAACCTCCTGGCTGGGTCAGCACACAGATGGCCCACCGAGCAGCCCAGGGCCTGGGGGCAGTCCAGGGCCTGACCGTCTGAGACCCCTGCTTTGTCCGCCTTGGGCTATGCCTGTTAGCTGGTTTGGTTTTGTCTGCTAGTCTCTCTGGCTTCCTGTAGGCAAAATGGCGGCGGTGCGAGCCGGCTCAGGCAAACAAGCTCCTGGCTGGGTCGGCACACAAATGGCCCGCCGAGCAGCCCAGGACCTGGGGGCAGTCCAGGGCCTGACCGTCTGACACCCCTGCTATGTCCGCCTCGGGCTATGCCTGTTAGCTGGTTTGGTTTTGCCTGGTAGGTCACCCTGGCTTCCCTTAGGCAAAATGGTGGTGGTGCGCACCGGCCCGGGAGGAAAAAAACCTCCTGGCCGGGTTTGCACCCCGGTGGACCCCCAATCAGCCCAGGGCCTGGGTGCAGGCCAATGCCCGTCGGGCTTAGACCCCCGCGATGTTGGTCTCAGGTTATATTTGCGTACCTCAGTCTGATTTCTCTGGCGACCGAGAACCAATATGGAGCCCTCGTAACTGACTGGCGGGAGGCAGAGTTCTGATGTCGCAAATTTTTAATTAGTGTTCAAAATGGCAACCCTCAACTAGTGTTATGGGCCTATTAGATACTGCTAGTTTCAATTTTTCTTCTTACCTTTTAAATTATCTTAAGGACTGTCCTTTAAGGATTAAAAGTAATAAATGAGAGGTTAGACACAGAATCAATAATCAAACAAAGTTTATTTGCTACATGAGATTAAAAATTAAAGCTTCTACCACTAATTTATAAGTAGAGGAAAAGCCTTTGCATGTATTTAAAACGTCTTGGATCTTATCTAGGAGAAAGAATATATCAATGAGTTATTTATAACAATTACTTTTCTTTTTTTTTCTTTCTTTTTTTATTGAATATATTCTTAATTTACATTTTAAATGTTATTCCCTTTCCTGGTTTCTCCCCTCCCAGAAAACCCCCAAACCATCCTCACCCCCACTGCCTCCATGAGGATGCCTCTCCACCCAACCCACTCCCACCTAAGCCCCCTCGATTTCCCATGCTGGGGCATCTATCGACCCTTCATAGGACCAAGGACCTCACCTCCCACTGATGGACAAGGCATTCCTCTGCCACAAATGTGGCTGGAACCATGTACTCCTTGGCTGATGGTTTAGTCCCTGGGAGTCATGGGGTATCTGGTTGACTGACATCATCGTTCTTCCCATGAGGCTGCAAACCATTTTAGCTCCTATAGTCCTCCCTCCAACTCCTCCATTGTGGACCCCACACTCAGTCCAATGGTTGGCTGCTAGCATCTGCCTCTGTATCTGTAAGGCTCTGGCAGGACCCCTCGGGAGACAGCCATATCAGGCTCCTTTCCACAAGCACTTCCTGGCATCCACAATAGTGTTGCGATTTGGTGACTGTTTATAGGATGAATCTCCAGGTAGGATAGTCTCTGGATGGCCTTTCTTTCAACCTCTGCCCAACACTTTGTCTCTATAATTGCTCTTATGAGTATTTTGTTCCCTTTCTCAGAAAAACCAAAGCATCCACACTTTGGTCTTCCTTCTTCTTGAGCTTAATGTGGTCTGTGAATTGTATCTTGTTTATTCTGAGCTTTTGGGTTAATATCCACTTATCAGTGAATGCATACCATGTGTGTTCCCTGGTGGCTGGGTTACCTCACTCAGGGTGACACTTTCTAGTTCCATCCATTTGCCTATGAATTTTATGAATTCATTGCTTTTCAAGTGGTACTGCTTCTTACAGCTATGAAATAAATAGGATTACTAAAACTTTTCAATTGCAACTTTTTATGGTTGGTAAGTGATGGAATATTTACCTTAGTTCCTAATACTGATGACTAAAGATGGAGAAATGACAATGAAAATGTATGACAATCAAAAGAAGGACTGAAGTGAAAACTTAAGGGTTCTTTGGAAAGTTGGTTGGATGGTGTTTTGCTGGGCCAAACACATGGAGGAATAGTCCTGAAGCATACACAGGTAAAAGGATGCTCTGCTAGAGTAAACACGTGAAAGGACATGTGATGAAGGATTCTTTGCTAATGACACACATGTATTGGTTTGCCTTACATTGCATAGTTGAGCTGCATTTGTTGGGACTCCATAGAGAGAAACACACCAAAAAAGTCTTCTGGTAGTGTTCTGTAGTTTCTTGCTGCTTCCAAGGACTTGCTGATTGGCAGAGTGATATGAGCTGAGACAGACACTCATGCTGAGGCGAGACATGTGCTGACTCAAGACTTTAGAAGGATACATGATGTTTTGAGGGTATAAATAATACTCAACAGACAGTGAGTGAAGCTGAGCTAGGCTTGCTTATAGAGCTAATTATGCAACGCTTGTGGGTCTTGCATCTTTAATGATGTTTGCTTCCCTGAGCAAGGCATAACTGAAAAGTTCTCCTGGCTTTCCTCCAGGTCCCTATGGCTGACATGATTCAAGGCTGAGACCTGACTGTCTCTGCTAGGTAATGCCATTGCTGATAATTCGAGTTTGCTATCCTGATACTACCAAACCGGAAAGCAGGTGTATCAGTGAAGTGTGGGCAAGTGAATGGAACTACTCCTGTCTGCTAGCCTGTGAACTGAACTGTCGATTTCCAGCTAACAGACAAGAGTTGCTCTAAAGAACCTTTCTAAACAGATCCATTTCCCCTTGAATCTTTTATTTCCCACTACCTTGGGGAGGGGAAGGCTAAAAGGGAGGTTAAAGCATTTAAGAACCATCATCAAAAATAGATTTTGAAAACATTTAATTTACACAGGACAGAGAATCAGATTAAGATGTGGAGAAAAGGGAAGACACAGGGCAGATTTCTGGGGGTTCTCTCTGTATCTCTTGTCTCCTTGTCTCTATCTCTTTAATTTTTAAGTTTAAGGTGGAGACCAGCTGAAGGTCTTAGTGTGGGTGAGTCACTCTGGATGATTTAAGATGTATTCCTACAGCTGTTATTTGAAAGGTTCCTAAGTATAATGAAGTGCTGACTATAAAAATTACAAAGTTGCATGTAATGTCCAAATACTTGGGCAAAAGGGCCTAAGAAAACACATTCTATCTGAGAATAAGGAAGTAAATAAGATGATAAAAAGTTATGTTTATATAGTTTGAAAAAGCATGGGACATGCAGTGTGGGCAACTTTCTCAATTTCTCCATACCATCTATGATAGTAAAAGTGTGTGCAGTTTAGGTGATATAGGAGGACCAGTTGAAAAGTCATTTTTTTTTTTTATAAATAACTCATTGATAATGTTCTTTCTCCTAGAAGAGACCCAGGACCTTGTGAAATATACAACAAAAGCTTTTCTCTGATAGTTATAAATTAATGGTAGAAGATTTAATTTTTATTCATGCTCTTTCCCTGTAGGGGCTCTGGATGGTTCTAAAACCATTTCACTTACAGTGAATGAGAAACTTAAAACACATAGGAAAATAAGACCAACAGAAACACATACCTCTAGGGCATTTTCTCTGATCCAAGCAAGAAATCAGAATTGCAGGAGGCCCCTGGAACTTGGAAGAAAAAGACCTAGGCAGCTGTATAACTTGGCAGGTCCTAGGCTGTGAAGGTTCTGTGGAATAAATGTCTGAAAGGCTCTGTCAGGGTTTGCATAGTCTTTAGGAAGGGAAGAGCTGATGGGGATGCGTGAGTGGCTTGGAGAGCAACACCGCACAAACCAACCGATGAGTGAAGTTAAATAAGAAGGGAGAGAGAGACCATTGTTTTGGATTAGGTTTTCATAGGTGCTCCAACAGGCTAAACCAAAAATTCAAAATGGAGTGAGTCACTGGTCACCAAACCGGAACTAAGCTGTTATCTGACCCCGAGAAGAGTGTGAGCCAGCCAGATTTCCCCCAGAAGACTCCAGGCGTGACCGTGACGTCGCCTTCGCTTTAATCCTCACATGCTTTAATCTTTCCAAGAAGCAACCTGAACTAATCTCATCTTATTTTTGTAGCTCTGTCTCTCTGCCACTGCCTATACAAGGAAAGCGACTTCAAATGACCCACTCCTTTCTGTTCCTTTGTTTCTGTCTTTTTCAGTTCTTTGTTATCTATAAAGCTTACCTCTTCCTCTGCTCAGCCCCGAGGAGCATCTACTTTGTTTCATAGAAGAAAGCAAGCAGTCTAATTCTATAATTACAAAGTCAAACCAAATGGGATCTGCAAGTAGTTGTTACTCTCTCCTCTGCCAGAAGAATGGATGAAAAAATAAGCAAAAAAAGAATGTGGGAGCATGGAAGAGAAAGGAAATCAGAAGTTCTAGAGTGGGTCGGCTGGCATACCGTAATGGCTTTGGTGGAGACCAATGCCTTGTTGTGAGCAACAGATGACCAGTCAAGTAAAGGACAAGAAGAGCAGATGGACTTACTGTCCTTGATAGGTACCAGAACACTGGGCTGTGAGGCAGAAGCTAACATTTCAGTTAAGATGGAAAAATAGTTTATAAAACTTAGGCCCAGTGAATTTCTCAGGCATGAGACCGTGAATACAACACATCACTTACACGGACTTAGTTCAAGTCTTTCCCTCTCTTATAGGATTTTTTTAATTAATTGCTTTGACATGCCTTCTTTAATTCAAGGAATAGCAACCTATCACGATCAAAAGCCTATAAGACTCCTCTAGTAAGATCCAAGGCAATTTTGTGTTCTGTTGCTATTATAGGGGTATAATATTCTCTGCAAAGTATCATATAGGCTCATGGTGAGAAAACAAATGAATTGTATGTAGTCTAAGTGAACACATAGCCAGAATGCCATAATTCTGCTAAAATTACTTATTTGAAAAACTCAGCCCTTTCCTCAACAAACAACAACAGAAAACCAACCATCCAAACTACCATCACCAACAAATGTCTGTGCTTCAAGGCCTCTTTCCTTTCTTGTCTAGGATCAAGTAATAATTTAATGATGGAAAGAAATGTCGGGTTAAGTCAAAGTAAAGGATCAATCCATTGAAAAAGATGCCTCTTCTCCAACAGAAGGGTAAGAAACTGGCTTCCCTTACCTTCTTCATAATGTCTTTTCCTTGAAAAGTGTAATGTGATAGGGGATCATGTGACCTCCTTGGATTCCACGGTTCATTCCTACTCATCCCCATAAGGAGAATCTAGATCTGATGCAAACAAAGGGATTCCAAGAATAAATAAAGATATCCTGGGATGTACCTCAGCCAATAGAGTATACCTATCATGCACAAAGTCCTGGGTTTAATTTTCAGCACTGCATAAATGTAGCATAACTGTAGATATCTGTAACCCAATACTTGAGAGGTAAAAATAGACCAATCAGAAGTTCAAGGTAATCTCTATAGTGTTATGAAGTCAACATGGGATATGAGGCCCTGTTTAGAAATGGATAGAAATACTTTGTGTACAAGAGGAGAGACTGCTCCATCTGGATTCTGCATTTTCTGGTTCTATATGGATGATCAAACACACTGTGGCAGAGTATTTACTTAAATAGTGTTCTTGAAAGATTTAGAATTGGGATCCTTGATGTGGCATCAGAAAAAAAATGGCCTCTCCAGTCTTCTGATGGCAAGGAAATAGGTAACTGGTGGCCTGTTATCTCTGAGTCCACTCTGCATGGATGCTCTGTAAGCCCATTTCTTCAATGTGTGATTCCCTACAAGGGCAACTTGACAGAAGAGTCTCCATTAACCTTGCTAAAATTTTCTAGAATTGCATCTCATCACATACTTTATCTACTGGTTCTTTATTCTACCCTCTTCCTTCCTCTTAGAACTGTGCTACGTTTTAAGGTGCTTCCAGGGCCTTATACCTTACCAGTCCTGTTTCTACTCCTAGAGAAAAGCCAGAAACCACTTGTGAATCTGGTTCTGTTTGAGAAACTACTCCACAGAGGGTTGAACAATTCTGCCATTTATTTTTTTAACTGTGTGACCTTAATATCTTATGTAACCTTTACCTCAGCCTTCAAAACTTCTATGTAGGCATAGTAACATCACCCATGTCTCTGAATTTGTATAAACTATTTCTTATACTGCACCTGAGATGGGCAACATACTTATCACAGTTTATATATTAATACATACTCATAGGATCCTCTTCAGATGCCAAAGATCAGAGTAATCCCTATAAATGAATGAACTCATGAAACATAAAATGCTTCAGACTAAAATATAAGCTGACGTGAAATAAGCTCTGTGTTCACCACCATTCTGCATGAAGAGACCAGAAAAGCAAAAATACAGCTGTTGCCAAATTTGGGAAGATGCTTCCATCTTCTGGGCCAATGTTCCATTTGATACTACAGCTTCATTATTTCTTTCTCCTCCTTATTTTGAAATGCCCTCTCTTTTGTAAGCTGAAATGAACACACTGTACATTTTTACTTGCTTTCCTGCTTATGATATGCTAATATTTTCCCCTCTCTAAGCCATAGACTTGATATGCTTCCTTTACATGATTTTCAAATATTGAGTTTTCTTTAAAGTTAGGATACACACACACACACACACACACACACACACACACACACACACCACTCCTCACTGTTCCCTTTCCATGTCCCTTCTTCCACTCTTACAAATCCCCTGCCTCCACACACAGAACATGCTTGCATTTTTGACAGATATATACTTTTGCCCACTGTTTGCACCAGTCTATTTACAATACATCCTTGTCCTTTTTTTTTTATCAGATTCTCATGTCCTTCTTTTTCCTATGAAATGTACACTGTGGATCCAATCTGAAAGCAGGATTTCAGGATCTACCTATGCACCCTCTTCCTCCTGGACACACGGTGTGTATTCTAATGGACTTGTTGCCACTGTGAAAACAACATGCTGAGGCAGCAGCAACTTGGGAATATTGCATGTCACGTGACCAGTGAATCGCTCTGAGAGCACTGTCAAAAGGTTTTATTCTTTTCTGCAAATGCTGAGTGTCAAGAGAACTACTGAAGTGGCTGCATTGAAATGGAAATAGACTGCCAAGAACTGCAGATAGTTCTAGAAAGTTTTCCCTGTAAGTGGGTGGTATCTTTGGAAATCACTTCCGTGTTGCATGTTTTAAAAGTATATTACGTGTGTGTGTATGTGTGTGTGTGTGTGTGTGTGTGTGTGTGGTGTGATGTGTTTGTGTATAGTTGTATGTCACTATGTATATGCCAAGACTGTGTGCAAATGTTAAAGGACAACTGAGAGGGAGTTTGGTGATCTTCTATGTGGATCTGAGAGATTGAACTCAGGTTGTTAGGTTTGGTAGCAATCGTCCATCCTAAGTCTGGTTTGATACATAGCTTAGGCTTCAAGTTTTGGAGCTTTTGTAATTATAGGGTGGATTTTATTTTGTTTTGTATTCCCTTTGACATAAGATGTGATTCTGTAAAGAAAGTAAATGTCCAGGCTTCTAAGGCTGATAACTCAGTGACCCTATAGCCTTGGAAAGGCATCAGGGAATATCAGAGCTGCCCTGGTTGCTCCTTCTGTGACAGCAAACTGTCACTATTTGGGAATTAAACTTCCTTTACAGTTCAGTGCTTTTAATATTAGGTGAGTGCAAATCCCTATCTCTAAAAGAAGTGTGGCTCACCTGGATAAAGTACCCAGCAAATGGCACCTGTGCTAATATTAGAGAAGAGTTAAACGGAGCACCATGTTGACAGTCTATGCCGGGTCACCTCTTCTTTAGAGAACCGTTCAAGAAGCAAACTTGTGAGTCGTCTACCTTTAGTTGTGTAAGTTCCACTGTATTAATTTATTTTGTGAGATCAAATGTTGCACAATGAGATAGGATTGATAATTAAACTTTACCATATAGATAGCCATCATGGAGAAACGAGATAGAAGGCATGGTGAGGCACATTTTTGTCCCAGCCCTTCTGAGAGGCAGAGGCTGGCTGATTTCTGATTTTGGCACTAGCCTGATATACATAATAGTGAGTTCTAGGCCAGCCAGGAATACACCGTGAGGCTTTGTCTCTAAGCAAAATAAAACAAAACAACAGCAAAAAAAGAGGATGTTACTTTAGCTATATTTTAAGCAAACTGACATGAGAGAAAATTATCTTATAAACTATTACCCTCTTTATCAAATATCTCCTAGGGGAAAATAATCTTTAAAATCTTCAATCCTTGTATAGGTTGCTACACTACAGAAAACCATGAATGCGTGTGCATGTTTATCTTCTTGTAATCTTGTCAACACATTATTAATTTGCTATTAGACTACCTGCTTTACAAGGCTGATGCTGTAGCACAGCATGCATTTTCTTCTCCTTAGTGATCTCACGAGACCACAAATTACTATGTAAGATAACAAGTGACTTGGACTTGGCAGATACAATATTTCTGTTGTTTTCGCAGTTTCCATCAAGATGCTGTCAATCCCTAACAGCATTATAAACAGATGGCTAATTGTTACAGGGCTACATATTGTAAATGCAGAGACTTGCCTATCTCTTGGTGACATATGGTTTAAAAAATAATCAGAGGGTAGTTATAAGGACAGTTGCAACCAAAGAAATGTTCTTAACAAATGGGAGGACTTTCAGAGTTGCTTGTGTGTTTATGCTGTATATCACTTAAAGATGGAAATTTGATGAGATTAAAATTGAACACTGTGTATTAGTTCCCCATGGCTGCTTTAACAAATGACCATAGACTGGGTGACTTACAACAAAAGAACAACAGAAATGTGTTCCTTCATATTGTTGAGAAATTCAAGGTCAAAGTGTCAGTAGGGACATTCTCCCTCTCCCTCCCCCTCCGTCTCTCTCTTTTTCTCTTCTATCTCTCCTTCCCTTTCTCCCTCCCACTATACATCCCTCCTTCACCCCATCTCCCTCTCATAGATGCTGGGGGGCAAATATGCCACAATGTTTTCCTGAATACTTGAGCAATCCTGATGATTTCTAGATTCACCAGTGATCCTTGGTGCTCCTTGGCTTGTATCTCTCTCTCTCTTAAATCTATTACATGGTTTTCTCCTTTCATGTCTAATTCCCTTCTTCTAATGAATATACAGCTCATTGAATTATACCCACTCTACCATTGTATGACCCCCTGTTAACTTAATTAAATGTATAATTTCTAAATAAGGGCATATCCACAAATCCTAATAGCTATGAATCTGATATATATTTTGCGGGGAAGGTGGAAGTTACATTTTGGAACTCTAAAAAAAAAAAAAAAAAAAAAAAAAATCACTGGGGCCCTCTTGTGTCCACATTGAAAAAGTTGACTTTTAAAAATAATATATTGTGTAGCCAGTACTAGAAAGTCTTAGTATACAGTCTCTGAAGAAAATTAATATGCTGTGTTCTTGCTATGATTTATTCTTCTTAAATATGAATGGTATACATTATAAGTGGATGCAAATGGTAGGAAAACTCTGTCAATTAAGGCCAAAGTCCATTAGGACTGGACAGGCTCTGGGTTCAGTGCAATATGGGAGATTCCCTTCATTAGTGGGGCTTCTCCTTTTCTGACCTTGTCTGGGAAATTCTAAGCCCACACATATGTCTTAACCTGATGAATGTCACATAGCCTCAATTAGATTACAGGACCAATTTCCTTTCTCCTGATAGAAAGATGTTCAGCCAGCACCTGAAATTCCTCCCCATGCTAATGACACATTTCATATACTCCAAGCCTCCAGGAAATAAACTTGGTCTGTCCTGGATGTTCCTACTTTCAATCCTCCAAAACTTTATAGGCTTTGAATCACCCTAAGTAAAGTCGATATGCCCCATGATATCTGGTCTCAGTATGGCTTTTCACCATACATACTCACAGGGCTTCCAAAGTCCCTCTTCATTGTCCCTGATCCCATAGCCTTTGTGGCCTTTATTGACCAATGATCCACAAGGGTAGGAAGGCCAACAGCAAGACACTGTTGCTGGAGTGTAATTTACATTAGAGATACAACACCATATCAAAGATGTGCTGAATTCTATTTGGCGCTCTGTCTAGATTTACTCTACAGCACTTTTATTGTTTTGTGTGAGAGCTCTTTTTCTGAACTTTGGCTTTGAAATGGCAAATGGCTTTGCTTCCTAGAGACAAACACTCCTGTGCTTCTAGGAATTGGCTCTCAGCAACAAACATCAGCTAAGCAAGAAATTACCCTCTCCGTGCCTAGTCTTGGTTATTCATTGTCTTGCAAATTTTTATTCATCATTACAAAATTAACTCTACTCAGCTTAGTTTTAATAGCTGCCTTGTTCAGCATGATAATAATTGCAACGGTTTCATAGTCATGTTAACACTGACTAGACAAACATGGAAGGATCTTGAAACTAGGGGCATAGCATTTGGAGCATTTGCCAACAAATGAGTAAGATGGTATTTAATAAAAAAATCAAGCAGAGGAGACTGAAATATTTTTTAAAGACAAAATTTAGAAGGTGGCACAACCCAATAAAATTAACAAAGATATTTGTAGTAACAGTTGTCAAAATTCTACTGGAAATATCTTTCTCCATATCTATATGATCTTGAATTTACACTTAAATTACCTAATATACTAAAATATATGAAGCCTTTCAGAAAGAGCACCACCGAGTCAGCACCAAGCATTCAAACACCTGAGTTGACAGGGACATTTTCTATTCAAACCACCACACCTTTGTTGATCTCACTTAATTCTGTCATGAAGGATTCCCCCAAGAAACTGCTAGTAATCCTTTAGCTTTCTTTCCTGAAATGGATGGTTTTCTCTGGCTTTGTGTATACTCAAACCTGGAGATTTTAATGGAAGCCCTAGATTTTCCAATACAACTGACAAATATTTTCTAAAATAAGGAAACCCACAATTTCCCTGGTTTAATAGATGACAGAATTTTATTATTAATTATTTTTTAAACAGAAAACCTTGTCTTTGCCTATCACCTAGGAATAAATAAAACTTCAAATTTCTCATACAACTTGGTTTATATTAAGAAAACCACTTTTGGATGGCCATCCAGTGACTTCCCCACCTAGGGATCCATCCCATCTGTAGACACCAAATCCAGACACTATTGCTGAAGTATAGCTGTGCCATGAGAGGCCATGCCAGAGCCTGACCAATACAGATACAGGTACACACAGGCAACCTTTGGACTGAGCTTGAGGACCCCAATGGAGGAGTTAGAGAAAGGACCGAAGGAGTTGAAGTGGTTTTCAACCCCATAGGAAGAGTATTAACCAATCAGACACCCCAAAGCTCCCAGGGACTAAAGCACTAACCAAAGAGTACACATGGAGGGAACCATGGCTCCAGCTGTATATGTAGCAGAGGATGGCCTTGTTTGGCATCAATAGGAAGGTAGAGCCTTGGTCTTAGGGATGCTGGAGAACCCAATGTAGGGGAATGCTAGGGTGCTGAGGGGGGAGTGGGTGGGTAGGGGAGCACCCTCATAGAAGGGGTAGGGGTAGAGGGACAGAAAGGAATAGGGGGCTTGTGAAGGGGAAACAGGAAAGGGAGGTAACATTTAAAATGTAAATAAATAAAATAACCAATTAAAATATGAAAAAAACAAAAGAAAACCTCTTTTGGAGAAAATTTGCTTATTTGTGACATAATCAAGACATTCCTATCATTGCCACAAAAACTTTGGTCACATTTGTTAGAAGGATCAGGAAAAAACTGTAAGTACCATCCAAGACACTCCCACATTGGCACAGAGATAGACTGCATTTGTAAGTTTATGTGAGTGTGTTTTAGTTACCTGTCTACCTACTTTCATTTTTACAAGAAGGGTGAATACATGGAAAATAGCAAAAATCATAATGCACATAGGGTTTCTACTTGGCTCAACTATTTTCTGGTACCTCACAGTAACTATGATGCTCATGTGGATAACCTAGTCTGAGCTCTGAGCCTTGCTTTCTGTTAACGACTACAAAAAGCTTACAACAGACATTTTGTCTTGGTTAGGGTTTTACTGCTGTGAACAGACACTATGACCATGGCAATTCCTATAAGAACAACATTTAATTGGGGCTGGCTTTCAGGTTCAGAGGTTCAGTCCATTATCATCAAAGCAGGATCATAGTAGCATCCAGGCAGGCATGGTGGAGGAAGAGCTGAGAGTTCAACTTCTTGTTCTGAATGCAAACAAGCAAAGACTGCAACTGTGGCTGCACCTTCACCAATGGACTTCCACAGTCTTTCACAGTAGCAAACTTCAGCTGTTCTTCATGACCCTTTTATGATTTCAAAACAAGTACCACCTTGGTGAGTCTTACATATTACCAGGTGCAGCTGCAGCATGAAATGCAACCTTGACTAACTCTGGAACACAGCTTCATTTTGCTCTTAGAAAATGCTTCCCAAAAGACTTCTCAGTGATACTGGTCTCTTCTTAAACATCACTAATTTTTAGCCCCAGCTAACCAGCTTCCATTGTCCCAGTAGTCTCCTTCCCCTCTTGAATATAAAGCAACATGCCCAAAGCTGCTGAATTCTGCTGCTTTCTGGGGCTACCTTGCTCTATTACATTATCACCAGTTTTCTGAGTTTTTTTTTTTTGTGCATTTATTCTATGCATAAGCTTGGTTACCATGGAACTTGCTTGGTAGATTGTCCTTGAACTCAGAGATATATATGACTCTGCAGTCCACGGTTCGTACCACCACACTTGGATTAAACTTTACTTGAAACTTGATGGTTCCCCTTTATTACTTAAACCATACATTTTATATTTTTTCCTTTTTTTATTTTTTTATTTCTTCTTTGGTCAAGGTGTCATTGAGTAGAGTATTATTCAGCCTCCATGTGTATGTGGGCTTTCTGTTGTTTTTGTTGCTATTGAAAACCACTCTTACACCATAGTGATCTGATAGGAGGCATGGGATTAGTTCGATCATCTTATATTTGTTGAGGTCTGCCTTGTGTCCAATTATATGGTCGATTTTGGAGAAGGTACCATGAGGTGCTGAGAAAAAGGTATATTCTTTTGCTTTAGGGTAAAATGTTCTATAAATATCAGTCAAATCCAATTGGTCCAAAGCTTCAATTAGTTTTACTGTGTCCCTGTTTAGTTTCTGTTTTCCCAATCGGTCCATTGAGGAAAGTGGAGTGTTGAAGCCCCCCACAATTATTGTGTTAGGTACAATGTGTGCTTTGAGCTTTAGTAAAGTTTCTTTTACGAATGAGTGTGCCCTTGCATTTGGCGCATAGATGTTCAGAATTGAAAGTTCTTCTTGGTGGATTTTTCCTTTGACCAGCAAGAAGTGTCCTTCTGTGTCTCTTTTGATGACTTTAGGTTGAAAGTCAATTTTATCTGATATTAGAATGGCTACTTCTGCTCGTTTCCTGTGACCATTGGCTTGTAAGATTGTCTTCCAGCCTTTTACTCTAAGATAGTTTTTATCTTTGACACTGAGGTGTGTCTCCTGTATACAGCAAATTGTAGGGTCCTGTTTCCTTATCCAGTCTGTTAGTCTATGTCTTTTTATTGGGGAATTGAGACCATTGATGTTAAGAGATATTAAGGAATAGTGATTATTACTTCCTGTCATTTATGATGTTCGTTTTATATTTAAGTGGTTATCTTCTTTTGGGTTTGATGAAGGAAGGTAACTATCTTGCTTTTTCCAGGGTGTAGTTTCCCTCCTTGTATTGGAGGTTTCCTCCTATTATTCTTTGCAGAGCTGGGTTTGTGGAAAGATATTGTGTAAATTTGGTTTTGTCATGGAATACCTTGGTTTCTCCATCTATGGTGAATGAGAGTTTTGCTGGGTATAGTAGTCTTGGCTGACATTTGTGTTCTCTTAGAGCCTGCATGAGATCTGCCCAGGATCTAGCTTTCATGGTCTCTGGTGAGAAGTCTGGTGTGATTCTGATAGGTCTTCCTTTATATGTTACTTGGCCTTTCTCTCTTACTGCCTTTAATATTCTTTCTTTGTTTAGTGCATTTGGGGTTTTGATTATTATGTGATGGGAGGTATTTCTGCTCAGGTCCAGTTTGTTTGGAGTTCTGTAGGCTTCTTGTATATTCATAGGCATCTCTCTCTTTAAGTTTGGAAAGTTTTCTTCCATAATTTTGTTGAAGATATTTGCTGGCCCTTTCTGTTGTAAATCTTCACTCTCATCTATACCTATAATCCTTAGGTTTGGTCTTCTCATTGTATCCTGGATTTCCTGGATGTTCTGGGATACAAGCTTTTTGCATTTTGCATTTTCTTTGACAGCTGAGTCAATGGTTTCTATGGTATCGTCAGCATCTGAGATTCTTTCTTCCATCTCTTGTATTCTGTTGTTTATATTTGCATCTATGGCCCCTGATTTCTTTTCAAGGTTTTCTATCTCCAAAGTTGTCTCTCTTTGTGATTTCTTAGTTGTTTCTACTTCTGTTTTTATATCCAGGATGGTTTTGCCCAGTTCCATCATTTGTTTGTTTGTGTTTTCCTGTAATTCTTTAAGAGATTTTTGTGTTTCCTCTTTCCTGACTTCTGCCTGTTGACTCAAGTTCTCTTGCATTTCTTTAAGTTTTTTTTGCCTTTCTTCTTTATTGGCTTCTATCTCTTGGGCCTTATTCTCCTGAATTTCTTTAAGTGATTTTTGTGTTTCCATTATACGGGTTTCTAGCTTATTCATGTTCCACTGTATTTCTTTAAGAGATTCATTCATGTCCTTTTTGTGTTCTTCTAGCAGCATCATGAATAGTGATTTTAAATCCAAATCTTGTTTCTCTGGTGTGTTGGCATAACCAGGACTTGCTGATGTTGGAGAGTTTGGTTCAGATGCTGCCATATTGCCTAGATTTCTGTTAGTAGTGTTCCTGTGTTTGCCCTTTGCCATCTTGTTCTCTGGAGCTAATTAGTTTTGTCTCTGGCTGGTGTTTCAGCCTCCTGAGAGGCTCTAGGGCTATTTCTGCAATACTGGATGGCAGGGTTTCACCTGTTGCAGATTGCTGATGTGCTGTCCTCCTCTTGGGTGCCCTTGCAGCCCTAGTGTTCTTTGCCCCAGATTGTGTCTGTGAACCAGATGGTGCCCGTTTGCTCCTTCAGGGAGTGCTGAGGCTGTATGCTGCAGGGACCTTTTCTGCATGCTGATCACTCTGCTGGGCAGCGGAATTCCCAACCGGGTTGGTGCACACAAGGCTAGCCTAGCTGCTCAGGCCCTGAGTCTAGGCAAAAGCCTGGCAGGCCAATGTCCGAGCAAAGTTCCCCTCAGCTGTGAGTGTTAATTGGGTCTGTCAGGTGGCTAGGATGGCGGTGTGCGCGCGCTCCCTGAGAGTGCTGGGAGAGTCTGCTGGGCTAACAACCTTCTGGCCAGGTAGGCACACAGATGGCCCTCGGAGCAGCCCAGGGCCTGGGTGCAGTCCAGGGCCTGACCGTCTTAGACCCCTGCTGTGTCTGCCTCCGTCTATGCCAATTAGCTGGTTTGGTTTTGCCTGCTAGGACTCTCTGGCTTCCTGTAGGCAAAATGGCGGCAGTGCTCACAGGCGTGCAATCGCTGGCCTGGGCTAACAACCCCCTGGCCGGGTCAGCACACCGATGGCCCACCGAGCAGCCCAGGGCCTGGTGGCAGTCCAGGGCCTGACTGTCTGAGACCCCCGCTATGTCAGCCTCGGGCTATGCTATCAGCCGGTTTGGTTTTGCACCCCGGTGCGCACCCCCCACTTCAGCCCAGGGCCTGGGTGCAGGCCAACGCCCGTTGGGCTTAGACCCCGGCGATGTTGGTCTTGGGTTGTATTTGCGTACCTCAGTCTGTCTGATTTCTCTGGTGACTGAGAACCAATATGGAGGCCTCTTAACTGACTGGTGGGAGGCAGAGTTCTGATGTGGCTTCTGTGTGGTGAAAGGCGCCATAAATCCGTCGCTGCTTGCAGCCTGGCTGGCCAGCGATGGCCAGTGGTCGTGGGCGCAGGGTCTGCTTGGACCCTGTCAGCTTGGTTCTACTGCTGATGGCCCTTCCTCTGGACCAGCCACTGCTGCTGTTGCTGCGGCTGCCACTGCTCCCCTATTTTTTCCTTTTTAAAGTTTGCTACCGTTGTTCATAATGCTCTTCATGATATTAAACCAGACTTCATGATATTAAACCAGATATTTTTTGAGACTTTCTTTGTTAATTCAATTAATATAAATCTCTTTTTTTAAACTGGGTATTTCATTATTGACATTTCAAATATTATCCCATTTCCCAGTTTCTCCTCCAGAAAACCCCTCTCCCATCTCCCTTCTAAGAAGGACCAAAGTATCCACATTTGGTCTTCTTTCTTCTTGAGCTTCATGTGGTCTGTATCTTAGGTATTCTGAGCTGTAGAGCTAATGTACACTTATCAGTGAGTGCATATCATGTGTGTTCTTTTGTGATTGGGTTACCTCACTCAGGATGGTATTTTCTAGTTTCATTATTTCCCTAAGTATTTCATGAATTCTTTGTTTTTAATAGCTGAGAAATACTCCATTGTGTAAATCTACTACAATTTCTGTATCCATTCCTCTGTTGAAGGACATCTGGGTTCTTTCCAGCTTCTGGATATTATAAATAAGTCTGCTGTGAACAGAGTGGAGCATGTGTCCTTGTTATATGTTGGAATATCTTTTGGGTATATGCCCAGGAGTGGTATAGCTGGGTCCTCATGTAGTACTATGTCCAGTTTTCTGAAGAATTGCCAGACTGATTTCCAGAGTAGTTGTACAAGCTTGCTATCCCACCAACAATGGAGAAGTGTTATTTTTCTTTCTCCATATCCTTGCCAGAATCTGCTGTAACCTGAGTATTTGATCTTAGCCATATTGACTAGTGTGAGATGGAATCTCAAATTTGTTTTGATTTGCATTTCCCTGATGACTAAGGATGCTGAACATTTCCTTAGATGCCTCTCAGCCATTCAATATTCTTCAGTTGAGAATTCTTATGAATATAGATGAAAAAATACTCAATAAAATTCTCACTAACCAAATCCAAGAACACATCAAAATGATCATCCATCATCATCAAATTGGCTTCATTGCAGGGATCAGGAATGGTTAATATACAGAAATCCATCAACACAATCCAACATATAAACAAACTTAAAGAAAAAAAACTCATGATCATCTCATTAGATGCTGAGAAATCATTTGACAAAATTCAACATCTCTTCATGTTAAAAGTCTTGGAAAGATCAGGAATTCAAGTCCTATTTCTAAACATAGTAAAAGCAATATACAGCAAACTGGTAGTCAACATCAAACTAAATGAAGAGAACTTGAAGCAATCCTACTAAGATCAGGGACTAGATAAGGCTGCCCACTCTTTCCCTACCTATTTGATGTAGTACTCAAAGTCCTACCCAGAGCAATTAGACAACAAAAGGAGGTCAAAGGGATACAAATTTGATACAATTGGAGGAAGTAAAAATATCGCTATTTGTTGATAATACATTGTACTTAAGTGACCAGCAAAATTCCACCAGAGAACTCCTAAAGCTAATAAACAACTTCAGAAAAGTGGCTAGATATAAAATTAACTCAAATAAATCAGTAGCCTTCCTATACTCAAAGGATAAACTTGCTGAGAAAGAAATTAGGGAAATGACACCCATTACAATAGTCACAACTAATATAAAGTGCCTTGGTGTGTCTCTAATCAAGCAAGGGAAAGATCTGTATGACAACAACTTCAAGTCTCTGAAGAAATATATCAAAGAAGATCTTAGAAGATGGAAAAGTCTCCCATGCTCATGGATTGACAGGATTAAAACAGTAAAAATGACCATCTTGCTGAAAGAAATCTACACATTCAATGCAATCACCATCGAAATGCCAACAATTCTTTTTTTTTTTTTTCCGTATGTCAGATTTTTTTTATTTGATATATTTTTTATTTACATTTCAAATGATTTCCCCTTTCTGGCCTCCCACTCCCAGAAAGACCCATAAGTCCTCTTTCCTCCCCCTGTTCTCCCACCCACCCCTTCCCACTTCCCTGTTCTGGTTTTGTCCTATACTGCTACATTGAGTCTTTCCAGAACCAGGGACCACTCCTCCATTCTTCTTGTACATCATTTGATGTATGGATTATGTTTTGGGTATCCCAATTTTCTCGGCTAATATCCACTTACTAGTGAGTGCATACTATGATTGATCTTTTGAGACGGGGTTACCTCACTTAGTATGATGTTCTCCAGCTCCATCCATTTGTCTAAGAATTTCATGAGAAATGTAATGTAAACAAAGAATATAGAAAATAAAAATACTAAAAAAATTCTTCTCCTCTGAAATCTTTAGAGCCAGTCTACCATAATTCATATCACCCTCAGCAACAAAGTCTTCCATATTCCTATAGGATAGTCAATTAAGCCCCATTTAAAGCATTTCACTGTATTCCAGATCCATAGGCCCAAAACTACATTCTTCCAAACAAAAGCATGGTCAAGTCTATCACAGCAATATCTGACTCCTGGTACCAACTACTGTCTTAGGGTTTTACTAACTGTGAACAGACATCATGACTACGGAAACTCTTATAAGGACAACACTTAATTTGGGGTTGGTTCAGAGTTTCAGTCCATTATCATCAAGGCAGAAGCATGGTAGCATCCAGGCTGGCATGGTGGAAGAAGAACTGAGAGTTCAACTACTTGTTTTGAAGGCAGACAGGAGAAGCCTGGCTTCCAGGAAACAAGGACAAGGGTCTTAAAGCCCATGCCCACAGTGACACACTTCCCTCAACAAGGCCACACCTACTCCAACAAAGTCATATCTCAAAATATTGCCACTCCCTGGGCCAAGCATATTCTAATCAGCACAATTTCATGGTTCATAGCATGGATGGTTAAGGAGAATGGGCGGACAAGGGGACCAGATAAAGAGCTAAGCAATATGCAGCTATACCTTCATTTAACAGAGACGACCTCATCCCAATGCTTCCAGGCACCTTTTTGATCCCTACACTAACTACTTAGTATCCTATTTTTTTCTTTTTCTTTTTTACAGAGTAAGTAATTCCTTGGGTTTAAGAGAGCCATTTCCAGAAACTGACAGTAGAAGAGAATTGCACTGTAGAGTCTACATGGAAGGGGCAAGAGTGTTTAGAAAGAGAGATACTCATCTGGAAATGGGTAGGACTCCATTTAAGAAAACAGAGAACCAACTTTTAAGTTCATTCTACTAGCATGATGAGTAAAATATTTTTTGGAGGGCTGGCCACTGAGATATTTGGTTTCTATACTGTTTCTTACACAGGGTTAAAAGATGAGTACAAACAGTTCTTGTCGAGCTAGCATAGGAAAATAGATGGCAAAGTGGGAATTTTATACTTTCACTTATAGTGTTAATAGTAATCAAACACAGAGGAATAAAAGCTTTACAAAAGGCAAGGTTTGGAGGGAAAAACATCACACTAGGATGGCACTCAGCTTTAAAAGCCTAGGTTTCAGAAGGAGTGGCCACCTGGTGACATAAGTAACCTCTTGATGGGCAATTTCTTCCATTTAAGTTCTTGGTCAGAAGTCATGTGAGGACACATGCTGGTCTTGACCAGTCAGCCTCCTCAGAAACTGAAATCATGAAGGTTTCCCTTTATCTAGACAGTTAATTTTCCCTTTCTCTAGACACAATTAAATTACACATTGGCTTTTTCATGCCAAGTAGTCTGTAAATAAACTGTTTTCTGGTAGAGTATGTCTAACAGAAATATGATGTGAACCACGATTACAATTTAAAAATACTGGTAGTCATATTAGATAGGTAACAAGTAAGAGAAAGATTTAAAAATTTCAAGTTTAATACTTCATTGATCCCTCTTTATTTAAGATAGTGTATTTCAATCTATAAACAATTCTTAATGAATTATTTTGTATTATATAGTTTTTTCTTTGTAGTCTTAAGTCTTAAGCTCCTATATATTTCATACTTACATCATATCTCAATTTGGCACCTTCATTTTAACAGAAAATATTTCACTAGATACTATATAATTTATGGTTGAAGAAAGAGACTCATCTCTCCAAGTTGCTTCAATTAGATTTAAAAGTTTTTCACCAGCCAGTGACAATAAGACCATCTAACACCAGTGAGAACTAGATGGCTAAAGGTAAGCATAGGAACGTTGCTAACAGAAACCAAGGCATTATGGCAGCATCTGAACCAAATTCTCCAACAATAGCAAGTTCTGGATACCCCAACACACCAGAAAAACAAGAGTTGGATTTAAAAGCACTGGTAAGGATGCTATTAGAGAAACACATGAAGGACATAAATAAATCTCTTAAAGAAATTCAAGAGAAAATGATCAAAAGCTAGAAGCCCTTACAAGGGAAACACAAAAATCACTTAAAGAAATTCAGGACAATATGGGTCAGAAGTTTGTAGCCAATAAGGAGGAAATGCAAAATCCACTTAAAAAAATACAGGAGAAGTTTGATCAACAGGCAGAAGTCATGAAAGAGAAAACACAAAAATCTCTCAAAGTATTAGAGGAAAACACAAACAAGCAAATGACAGAACTGAGCAAAAACTTCCAGGATCTGAAAACAGAAGTAGAAACAACTAAGAAAGCACAAAGGGAGACATCTTTGGAGATAGAAAACCTTGGGAAGAAATCAGGTACCATAGATGCAAATATCAACAACAGAATACACGAGATAGAAGAAAGAATCTCAGATGCTGAAGATACCATAGAATCCATGGACTCAACAGTCAAAGAAACTTCAAAATGCAAAAAGCTTGTAACCCAAAACATCCAGGATATCCAGGACACAATGAGAAAGCCAAATCTAAGGATTATAGGTATTGATGAGAGTGAAGACTTACAACTTATAGAGTCAGCAAATATCTTCAACAAAATTATGAAAGAAAACTTCCCTGCTATACCACTCCTGGGCATATACCCAGAGGATTCACCAGCATGTAATAAGGACACATGCTCCACTATGTTTATAGCAGCCCTATTTGTAGTACCCAGAAGCTGGAAACAACCCAGGTGTCCCTCAACAGAGGAATGGATACAAAAATGTGGTATATTTACACAATGGAGTACTATTCAGCCATTAGAAACAATGAATTCATGAAATTCATAGACAAATGGATGGAGCTGGAGAACATCATACTAAGTGAGGTAACCCAGTCTCAAAAGATCAGTCATGGTATGCACTCACTGATAAGTGGATAATAACCTAGAATCTTGGAATACCCAAGAAATAATCCACATATTAAATGATGTCCAAAAAGAACAGAGGTGTGTCCCCTGGTTCTGGAAAGACTCAATACAACAGTATAGCAGAATACCAGAATAGGGAAGTGGGAAGGAGTTGATGGAGGAACAGGGGGAGGGAAGAGGGCTTATGGGACTTGTGGGGAGTAGGGACCCAGAAAATGGGAAATCATTTGAAATGTAAATAAAAAATACATCGAATAAAAAAGAAAAGAAAAGAAAAGAAAAGAAAAGAAAAGAAAAGAAAGTGCACCTGGGTAATTCCATGGTCCTCTCCTTCAATCAACTGCCTCTCCTGTAAGACTCCAGGAGTCGACTTCCATGCTGCTGCCCCATAGCTGTGTGGCCAGGGCCAGTTCCTTAACCTCTCTGAGTCTCAGCTTCCTTACTTGTAAATGGAATAAAAACAGAGTGGCAATGGTTAAAAGAAAAAGGTTTTCAATAAATGAGATGAATATCTGTTTTAAAGTTTTAATTTGAATACCTTTAAATGTAATACAATAAAATACTAAAAGTCACTTCTCTGTCAGAATAGTTAGATTTAGAGTAGCCAGCAGTCATGTATAGCTGGTAGCAACTGTGTTAGTGTGGAACTCACAGAATTATGCATAGTGTCTTGCGGCACATTGGGAAGTGGTAGAGTTTAAAGTGTTGTAGAGTTGTGTTGGTGTTGTAATTCCACTGTGTGGCCTTTATACTCTTAAGGAATAGGACACAAAGGAGGTCCATGCTTAGGGAAACACAATTATGCAGATGTTTTTCATTTCTAGCTTTTCTAGCTGACCCTGTTTCTTTCACTTGATTGGTTCAGCATTCTGAGTACAGAGGAGCATGATAGATGGTCAACCTCCAAACACTTATGAACTAAAAACAATGCAGTATTTCTTAGCTTTCAAGAAACTTATAATCTGAAACAAAGGCATCCCTTCTTTCTCTGTACTCTCCTTATCACCACCAGCAGGAGCTAGATTTTTATTTTGTGAATCTTAAACATAAGAATTATGTGATACAATGTCCACATTGATCTGGAGGTAGGAATACAAGCTATCAGCATGCAAACATCCTGCACAGTGTGTGTAATTGATCTAAACTACTTTTGATTTTCTATTTATGCCAGGCTTGAATTGTGCGCTCCGAATTTCAAATGCCAGTTTTTCAGAACAGGAAGACAACTCTACAGGATAATTTTAGGTTTTATTTAAGTAGCTTCTGGAGTCTTATAATCTTACTGTGCTAAGTCCAACTGTGTAACAACCCTCCGAGGTTTTTAAGCATAAATACATTCAAGTATATCATGTCAAAATGTGTGAGTTACAGTGTTTTGAGTCTTTGGGTACAGTTTTTACTATAATTGCTTGATCCACAAGAGCCTGAACTTGTCATACAAAAAGAAAAACATTTATGAAAATAAGAGTATTTATACACCACCAATGCAAACCTATAGCTTGCCTTACCCATTAACTTTTTAGCCTGTGGTTCACCCAGGAAATAATCATAATTGATTCCAGCTCATGGAACAATTGTGCTATGCCATATTCTACTGCATACAGCTCAAAGTAGCTTAGTTCATGCCTTTAAATGGGAATACCTTGTATCATCAAGCTTCTAATTTGAATTTCATTGCACTGTAATCTGTAGTTCAGAGAAAGACTGGATTCAAATGCACTTGAGATTTGCTAAGAGAATAAACAGGAATGGCTTTAAAAAACAATGGTTAATCTACTTAAGAAAACAAGCTATGTTTAAGGATGGAGAGCACATAGGTTTCTGTTAATGAACAAACAGAATGGCTATATGCTTTAAAGAAAGCCCTGTAGGGATTTTTAGTAGTGTAAGTTCTAGCCAGGGTTTGGAATTGAGCATAGAATTGAATGCAATCAAGTTTGTACTTCTTTTAAAATAGTACATCCGTGATTCCTAATTCAGACCTGCCTCCTATCCAATTAATCTTCACTAGTGAGTTATGATTGGAAATAATGGGAAGTGACAGTGTTACTTTTATACTACAGAAACTAAGTGACATTAGTAGAGGATGAGTGGAAGGATTGGGCGGGGTATGGCAGCCTTACTGCCATCTGTGACTCATAAAGGCACTTCAATGTCAAGCCTCTTCATCCTGGAGAATTTAAATGCAATACACAAAGTAAAAAGCTTGCGTCATCTGTGAGCCAACACTTCTCTTTTCTTTTTTAGTTCTAACTTGAATCTGAGACACACAGAGAGAGAGGTAAGCAGGGGAAGAAACACAAAAGCTGAGAGAGGATGACAACATACACCTGTCATTATGTAAACAAAGACCCAAATGTCTAGGTTCAATTAAAAGAAAAGCAATCATATCAAGAACAGGAGAAAATTCTCAGACTACATGGGGGAAAAGGAGATCAATAGATGCCAACTTTGAGATGGAAAATGTTAGAATTATCTGGCAAGGATTCTGAAGCTGTCAAAAAAAAAAAAAAAACAAAAACAAAAAAAAACCAAAAAAAACCAAAACCAAACCAACCAGCCAAAACGTAAAACTAGAAACTCTCAGGCTGAAGATGTAGAGAACATATTTTATACAGTCAATTCAGTCTTTTTTTTTAATTTTTTTTATTCGATATAATTTATTTACATTTCAAATGATTTCCCCTTTTCTAGCCCCCCACTCCCCGAAAGTCCCGTAAGCCCCCTTCTCTTCCCCTGTCCTCCCACCCACCCCTTCCCACTTCCCCGTTCTGGTTTTGCAGAATACTGTTTCACTGAGTCTTTCCAGAACCAGGGGCCACTCCTCCTTTCTTCTTGTACCTCATTTGATGTGTGGATTATGTTTTGGGTATTCCAGTTTTCTAGGTTAATAACCACTTATTAGTGAGTGCATACCATGATTCACCTTTTGAGTCTGGGTTACCTCACTTAGTATGATGTTCTCTAGCTCCATCCATTTGCCTAAGAATTTCATGAATTCATTGTTTCTAATGGCTGAATAGTACTCCATTGTGTAGATATACCACATTTTTTGCATCCACTCTTCTGTTGAGGGATACCTGGGTTCTTTCCAGCATCTGGCAATTATAAATAGGGCTGCTATGAACATAGTAGAGCATGTATCCTTATTACATGGTGGGGAATCCTCTGGGTATATGCCCAGGAGTGGTATAGCAGGATCTTCTGGAAGTGAGGTGCCCAGTTTTCGAAGGAACCGTCAGACTGATTTCCAGAGTGGTTGTACCAATTTGCAACCCCACCAGCAGTGGAGGAGTGTTCCTCTTTCTCCACAACCTCTCCAATACCTGCTGTCTCCTGAATTTTTAATCTTAGCCATTCTGACTGGTGTAAGATGAAATCTTAGGGTTGTTTTGATTTGCATTTCCCTAATGACTAATGAAGTTGAGCATTTTTTAACGTGCTTCTCCGCCATCCGAAGTTCTTCAGGTGAGAATTCTTTGTTTAACTCTGTACCCCATTTTTTAATAGGGTTATTCGGTTTTCTGGAGTCTAACTTCTTGAGTTCTTTATATATATTGGATATTAGCCCTCTATCTGATGTAGGATTGGTGAAGATCTTTTCCCAATTTGTTGGTTGCCGATTTGTCCTCTTGATGGTGTCCTTTGCCTTACAGAAACTTTGTAATTTTATGAGGTCCCATTTGTCAATTCTTGCTCTTAGAGCATACGCTATTGGTGTTCTGTTCAGAAACTTTCTCCCTGTACCGATGTCCTCAAGGGTCTTCCCCAGTTTCTTTTCTATTAGCTTCAGAGTGTCTGGCTTTATGTGGAGGTCCTTGATCCATTTGGATTTGAGCTTAGTACAAGGAGACAAGGATGGATCAATTCGCATTCTTCTGCATGCTGACCTCCAGTTGAACCAGCACCATTTGTTGAAAAGGCTATCCTTTTTCCATTGGATGTTTTCAGCCTCTTTGTCGAGGATCAAGTGGCCATAGGTGTGTGGGTTCATTTCTGGATCTTCAATCCTGTTCCATTGATCCTCCTGCCTGTCACTGTACCAATACCATGCAGTTTTTAACACTATTGCTCTGTAGTATTGCTTGAGGTCAGGGATACTGATTCCACCAGATTTTCTTTTGTTGCTGAGAATAGTTTTAGCTATCCTGGGTTTTTTGTTGTTCCAGATGAATTTGATAATTGCTCTTTCTAACTCTGTGAAGAATTGAGTTGGCATTTTGATGGGTATTGCATTGAATCTGTATATTGCTTTTGGCAAAATGGCCATTTTAACTATATTGATTCTACAGATCCATGAGCATGGGAGGTTTTCCCATTTTTTGAGGTCTTCTTCCATTTCCTTCTTCAGAGTCTTGAAGTTCTTGTCATACAGATCTTTCACATGTTTGGTAAGAGTCACCCCAAGATACTTTATACTGTTTGTGGCTATTGTGAAGGAGGTCATTTCCATAATTTCTTTCTCAGCCTGCTTATCCTTTGAGTATAGGAAGGCCACTGATTTGCTTGAGTTGATTTTATAACCTGCCACTTTGCTGAAGTTGTTTATCAGCAGTAGGAGCTCTCTAGTGGAGTTTTTTGGGTCACTTAGGTAGACTATCATGTTGTCTGCAAATAATGATAGTTTGACTTCTTCCTTTCCAATTTGTATCCCTTTGACCTCCTTATGTTGTCGAATTGCCTGAGCTAGTACCTCAAGTACAATATTGAAAAGATAAGGAGAAAGGGGGCAGCCTTGTCTGGTCCCTGATTTCAGTGGGATTGCCTCAAGTTTCTCTCCATTTAGTTTGATGCTGGCTACAGGTTTGCTGTATATTGCTTTTACTATGTTTAGGTATGGGCCTTGAATTCCTGTTCTCTCCAAGACTTTAAGCATGAAAGGATGCTGAATTTTGTCAAATGCTTTTTAAGCATCCAATGAAATGACCATGTGGTTTTGTTCTTTGAGTTTGTTTATGTAGTGGATTGTATTGATGGATTTCCGTATATTGAACCAACCCTGCATTCCCGGGATAAAGCCTACTTGATCATGGTGGATGATCATTTTGATGTGTTCTTGGATTCGGTTGGCAAGAATTTTATTGAGTATTTTTGCATCGATGTTGATAAGGGAAATTGGTCTGAAGTTCTCTTTCTTTGTTGGATCTTTGTGTGGCTTTGGTATCAGCGTAATTGTGGCTTCATAGAAGGAATTGGGTAGTGTTCCTTCTGTTTCTATTTTGTGGAATAGTTTGAAGAGTATTGGTGTTAACTCTTCTTTGAAGGTCTGATAGAATTCTGCACTGAAACCATCTGGTCCTGTGCTTTTTTTGGTTGGAAGACTTTCTATGACTCATTCTATTTCTTTAGGCATTATGGGACTGTTTAGATGGTCTAGGTGGTCCTGATTTAATTTTGGTATTTGGTATCTGTCAAGGAAATTGTCCATTTCCTCCAGATTCTCCAGTTGTGTTGAGTACAGTCTCTTGTAGTAGGATCTGATGATTTTTTGGATTTCCTCAGTTTCTGTTGTTATATTTCCCTTTTCATTTCTAAGTTTGTTAATTTGGATACTTTCTCTGTGCCCTTTGGTCAGGCTGGCTAAGGGTTTATCTATCTTGTTTATTTTCTCAAAGAACCAGCTCCTGGTTTTGTTGATTTTTTGTATGGTTCTCTTTGTTTCTACTTGATTGATTTCGGCCCTGAGTTTGATGATTTCCTGCCTTCTACTCCTCCTGGGCAAAATAGCTTCTTTTTGTTCCAGGGCTTTCAGGTATGTCATTAAGCTGGTAATGTATGCTCTCTCCATTTTCTTTTTGGAGGCACTCAGGGCTATGAGTTTTCCTCTTAGCACTGCTTTCATTGTGTCCCATAGATTTGGGTATGTTGTGTTTTCATTTTCATTGTGTTCTAAAAAGTCTTTAATTTCTTTCTTTATTTCTTCCTTGACCAAGGTATCATTGAGTAGAGTATTGTTCAGTTTCCACGTGTATGTGGGTTTTCTGTTGTTTCTGTTGCTATTGAAGACCACTTTTACTCCATAGTGATCAGATAGGAGGCATGGGATTAGTTCTATCTTCTTATATTTGTTGAGGTCTGTCTTGTGACCAATTATATGGTCGATTTTGGAGAAGGTACCATGAGGTGCTGAGAAAAAGGTATATTCTTTTGTTTTAGGATAGAATGTTCTATATATATCTGTTAAATCTAATTGGTCCAATGCTTCAATTAGTTTCATTGTGTCCCTGTTTAGTTTCTGTTTTCCTGATCGGTCCAATGAGGAAAGTGCAGTGTTTAAGTCACCCACAATTATTGCGTTAGGTGCAATGTGTGCTTTGAGTTTTAATAAAAGTTTCTTTTACGAAAGAGGGTGCCCTTGCATTTGGAGCATAGATGTTCAGCATTGAGATTTCTTCTTGTTGTATTTTTCCTTTGACCAGCAAGAAGTGTCACTCAGAGTCTCTTTTGATGACTTTGGGTTGAAAGTCAATTTTATCTGATATTAAAATGGCTACTCCAGCTTGTTGCCTGAGACCATTTGCTTGTAAAATTGTCTTCCAGCCTTTTACTCTAAGTAGTGTTTGTCTTTGACCCTGAGGTGTGTTTCCTGTAAGCAGCAAAATGTATGGTCCTGTTTAAGTGTCCAGTCGGTTAGTCTATGTCTTTTTATTGGGGCATTAAGTCCATTGATGTTAAGAGATATTAAGGAATAGTGATTGTTACTTCCTATCATTTTTGACGTTATTTTTTAAATTTGATTGCTTAACTTCTTTTGGGTTTGATGAAAGGTTACTATCTTGCTTTTTCCAGGGTGAAGTTTCCCTCCTTGTATTGGTGTTGTCCTCCTATTATCCTTTGTAGGGCTGGGTTTGTGGATAGATATTGGGTAAACTTGGTTTTGTCATGAAATATCTTAGTTTCTCCATCTATGGTGATTGAGAGTTTTGCTGGATATAGTAGTTTTGGTTGGCATTTGTGTTCTCTTAGAGTCTGCATGAGATCTGCCCAGGACCTTCTAGCCTTCATAGTCTCAGGTGAAAAATCTGCTGTGATTCTGATAGGTCTTCCTTTATATGTTACTTGGCCTTTTTCTCTTACTGCCTTTAATATTCTTTCTCTGTTTAGAACATTTGGTGTTTTGATTATTATGTGACGGGAAGTATTTCTGTTCTGGTCCAGTCTGTTTGGAGTTCTGTAGGCTTCTTGTATATTCATGGGCATCTCTCTCTTTAGGTTAGGGAAGTTTTCTTCCATAATTTTATTGAAGGTATTTGCTGGCCCTTTAGGTTGTAAATCTTCACTCTCATCTATGCCTATAATCCTTAGGTTTGGTCTTCTCATTGTGTCCTAGATTTCCTGGATATTTTGGGTTACAAGCTTTTTGCATTTTGCATTTTCTTTAACTGTTGAGTCCTTGGTTTCTATGGAATCTTCAGCATCTGAGATTCTTTCTTCTATCTCTTGTATTCTGTTGTTGATATTTGTATCTCTGTCCCCTGATTTCTTCCCAAGGCTTTCTATCTCCAAAGTTGTCTCCCTTTGAGTTTTCTTAGTTGTTTCTACTTCTGATTTTAGATCCTGGATGGTTTTGCTTAGCTCCTTCACTTGCTTGTTTGTGCTTTCCTGTAATTCTTTAAGAGATTTTTGTGTTTCCTCTTTCATGACCTCAGCCTGTTGAGCAAAGTTCTCCTGTATTTCTTTAAGTGTTTTTTGTGTTTCCTCATTGTTGGCTTTTTTATTCTCCTGGATTTCTTTCAATGATTTTTGTGTTTCCCTTGCAAGGGCTTCTAGCTTTTGATCCATTTTCTCCTGAATTTCGTTAAGTATGTCCTTCATGTGTTCCTGTACCAGCATCATGACCAGTGATTTTAAATCCAAATCTTGTTTTACTGGTGTGATGGGGTATCCAGAACATGCTGGTGCACATAAGGTTAGCCTGGTCGCCCAGGCCCTGAGTCCAGGCAAAAACCTGGGAGGCCAAGGTCCGAGCCAAGTTCCCCTAGGGCTATGACTGTTAATTGGGTCTGCCAGGTGACCAGGATGGCGGGGTGTGCGCACCCGCGCTCCCTGAAAGCGCCGGGAGAGTCTGCTGTGCTAACAACCTCCTGGGCGAGTTGACTCACAGATGGCCTACCAAGCCGTCCAGTTCTTGGGGTCAGTCCTGTGCCTTTTGGGGCCTAGACCCCCGCTTTGTTAGCCTCAGGGTATGCCCGTTAAGGCTCTGTCCGCCAGAGCTCTCTGTTGTCCTGCAGGCAAAATGGCGGCGCCTGAGCAGGCCCGGGCAAAAAACCTCCTGGCTGGGTTGGCGCCCCGATAGCCCCCCCCCCCAACAGCCCAGGGCCTTGGGTGCGGGCCAACGCCTGTCGGGCTCAGACCCCCGCGGTGTTGGCCTCGGATTATGTTTGTGTATCTCAGTCTGTCCAATTTCTCTGGAGTCTGTAACCAAGATGGAGGTGAGCCTCTCCTGACTGTTGGGAGGCAGAGTTCTGAAGTGGCTTCCGTGCAGCGAAAGGCACCGCAAAACCGCAGCTCCTTGCCGCCCGGCTGGTCAGCGAAGGTCAGTGGTCGTGGGCGCAGGGACTAACTGGACCCTGTGTCACCTTGGTTCCACTGCTGATGGCCCTTCAGCTGGACCAGCCACTGCTGTACTGTCGCCGCCGCCGCCTCCTATTCAATATATCCAATTCAGTCTTAACATCAAGTAGCCAAAGCTTTTATCTTACAATCTGGAAAGTTTGGGATATATCTGGAATCCTGTTACTTATCAATACAATGATGGAGAAAGATGTGCAGTCCAAATCTTGTTTTATTTAACTTTGGTGCTAAATCAAGGAAGCAGATCTTTTTAAATGAAAGCATCTTTTCATTTTTTTATTTATTTTGTTTATTTACATTTCAAATGTTATCCCCCTTCTCAGTTTCCCCTCCACAAGTGCCCTATCCCCTGCCCCTCCCCCCTGCTTCTATGAACGCGTTCACCCACCTACTCACTCACTCACTCCTGCCTCAGTGCCCTAGCATTTCCCTAACCCTGTTCATGGAGCCTCTACCAGGCCAAGGGGCTCCCCTCCCTGTGATGCCTGCTCAGGCAATCCTTTGCCCCATATCCACCTGAGAGTCATGGGTCCCTCCATGGGTACTCTTTGGTTGGTGGTTTAGTCCCTGGGAGCTTTGGGAGGTCTAGTTGGTTGACATTGTTATTCTTCCTGAGGGGTTGCAAACCCCTTCAGCTCCTTTAGTCTAGGCCCTAACTTCTCCATTGGGATGATTGGATGATTGGCTGCCTGTATCTGCATCTGCATTGGTCAGGCTCTGGTAGAGCCTCTCAGGGGACAGCTATACCAGGCTCCTGTCAGTAAGTTTCTTGGTATCACCAATAGTGTCTGGGTTTGGTGTCTGCAGATGGGTTGGATTCCTAGGTGGGGCAGTCTCTGGATGGCCTTTCCTTAAGTCTCTGTTTGACTCCCTGCATTTACTTTTGACAGGAAGAATTCTGGATTAATATTTCTGAGGTGGGTGGGTAGCCCCACCTCTCAACCAGGGGCTGTGCCCATCCACTGGATATGGTCTCTCTATAGGTCCTATCTCCCCTTTGTTGGTTATTTTAGCCAATGTCCTCCCTGTTGGGTCTTAGGAACCTCTGTGTCTCTGTCATCTTTCTAGTGGCTACCCCTGACCCCTCCCTCACTGCTACAAACCTACTTTCAAATTTCTGACCCTCTGTACTTCTCCCCCCTCTCTTCCCATATCTGAACTGGTGCTCCCTTTCCTTCCCCTTCCTCTCCCCCTCACATATCCCTTTCTTCCTCTACTTCCTGGAGATTATTTTCTTCTCCCTTCTGAGTAGGACTGTAGCATCCACACTTTGTTTTCATCTTCTTTCTTCTTGTGTTTCATATGGTCTGTGAGTTGTATCATGGGTATTCTGAGCTTCCTTTTGGCTAATATCCACTTATCAGTGAGTACATACCATGTGTGTTCTTTTATTACTGGTTTAACTCACTCAGGCTGATATTTTTAGTGGGCCCTGGTATAAATTTTAAGTGACACAGAACATTTCTTATTCACATGTCCTCTATAAGTTTGGGTTGGAAACCAGAAGAGAGAATAGACAGAAAGTCTTAAAATTTAAGACTTAAACAGTGGCTGTGGATGGGGATCTAGAAGATTTAAGAAAAGTTCAGGGGCCTCTTTTGTTTCTAGTTAAATAACTCACTGGTTGTATGAATATCCAACCAAGTCCAGTGCTGTGGTAATACTCTGAAGACCATGAGGTCATGCTCACTTTGCTTTATCTTGGAGTTCTCAATGAAGCAAATGTACAATGTAGACATTCCTGTGAATATCTATTTCATCATCATCCGAGTAGAACAACAAATCTCCTATCTTCCTCAATTACCGGCTATGTCACTCAGAATTACAGTGATAGAGCCTTTTAGTGTTAAGGATAAATGTTAAGGAAAAGGTCAAATGGTTCTCTATATTATCCTTCAAAGAGGTCATATTTTGGCAGTTTTCTTTGTTGTCAAAGATGTCTGAAAGTAGAAATGTCACTTTGTGCTAACATTAACAGGAGGGTTATTTGAATAGTTGCAAATTATGTTACTTGCCCATCTTTCCTAATGCTGCCTAGCAACTAGAACTAGCTGTAGTCTTAAGCTGAAGCACCTTGCCAGTTGGAAGCCAAAAGTCACCTCTGACCTCTCCCATTCTTTCATTTGTGTCTTTTTAACCTCTGTGTATAATTCAAGCCCAAACACATGCCTATTGCTAAAATGGGCTCAAACAGATGAGGTGAGCACCTCTCTTAATGATGTATGTGGCCTTGAGGACAGAAAGAGTAGCTTGATCTCAGAAACCCAGCCCCATTCTCAGGTCTAAAGGTCCGGACAGCTGCTTGCTCAGGAATTGTCTACTCTAAAGTCACAGACAAGATAAGTGTGTTTCTTGGAGGTTTCTGTTTTACCATTATGTGACCTGTGTGATCTATCAAAACAAAGATTGTGATTTAGCCAATTCCTCTGGCTTTTCATCAATAACAAAGCTTTGAATACTTACTTCATGACAAGACAATCTTAGAAGGGAGATCCAGAAACACAAACATTTTGTGGTGATTCTGAGAATCTAATCCAAAATTTTGTATATGCTGGGCAAGTACTCTCCTGAAGATTAATCTTGAAACCCCAGCACTGTCTTTAAAAGGGAGTTAAGAGGGATATGGTTGACGAGGAAAGCAAAAGCAGGTTTCCTGAGAGCCTACTTCTTGTTCCCAGAAGAAATTACCAACAAACAAAGAAACCCCCCAAAAAACCAAAAATAAACCCCACAAAACAAAACAAAACAAAACAAAAAACTAAAAAAAAAAAAAAAACAAGGCAAAACAAAACACACAAAACCCCCAAAAGCAAGCAAACAAACAACAAAACAGCTGGAAGGCTCTGGGTACACATCTAATCAGAACCAAGTACGGAATGGGGAAGAACCAGGGCCTCTATGAAAGACCCAAGCTATAACCCTTCTTGCTTTAGGCGTTTCCTACCCAAAGTATATGAAGCTCTTGTATTCTGTTTATCCATGTCTTTTTCTTTACTCTTTCCTGGGCCTTGACTTCTTTGTTTGTGCCAAGGAACAATCTTGACCATGTCCCAGTAACTACCAATACCCCTGGTATATCTTGATTGTTAGTCAGCAAGAAAGGAAGAGCAGTAGGGAGAGAGATTCAGTTTAAAAGTCTGCATTCACAAATGTTGCCTCAAAGATGATTAATTTGTTTTCTCCCTATAAACAATGATGCTGAGAAATCAAATTACTCAATCTGTTAGTATATGAACATTCATAATTGTGTTTATTGAAACACATGGTCATTTACTTGATGAAAATATAATATTGGCTTTGAGATATTTTCATCTGTGCAGACTGTCATAATACTATTACTGTATTATGCTAATGGTCACTTTACAAAAATGAAAGTTATAAAATGGTGACAGAATGCTGCCGTTTTATGCCATTTTTTCCAGAAGAGTCTCAATGATATATTAAATCAATCACATTTACTATACTTCTAGGGGAAATTTTACTGAACAATTATCATCTTAATTTAATACACTTTTGAGAGGACTTTGCTCGAGCCTGGCATGGCCGCTGTGATACACACTTCTTCATATGGGTAGGGTAAGCTTCTTTTAAATCTGTTTGCACCATTTTAAAAATACAAACAGAATTAAAACTTCTGAACTCTCAACAATATAATTTTCCTTATAGGAATTTTGTATAGGAACCATGTATTCTAAATGCTCTGATTTGTTCATTCCTTGGTACTTAAGCTTTCTCCATGTTTCTGCAATTGGAAATCGTTTAGAAAAATACTTACTCAATTTTCCTTTCTTATTTTTAAGTAAAGTATAAATCATAGTGCTCTTTAGAATCCACACATGCCAAAATTTCAGAATAAAAATTACTTGAAGTAGAACAAAAATATACAAATGTAAATACAGAAGTTATTTTTTAAATTACTGAAATTATCCTATTTCTCCATTTTTACAGCAGAATATGGTAACAGAACTTATTAAGTTGATATAATACTTTTATTAGTGTAGATTATATAAAAGTAAACATTCTTTTATTACAGTAGATTATTCTATGTATTTGATACTGTTTTTTAAAGGTTTATTTTATTTTTAACTGTGTGTGCCTGTGTGTGTGTGTGTGTGTGCATGTGTGTGTGTGTGTGTGTATGGGCACACACACACACACACACACACGCATACGCACACGCACACGCACATGCACGCGCGTGCGCGCGCGCGCGCAGACACACACACACACACGCACACGCACATGCATGCGCGTGCGCGCGCGCGCGCAGACACACACACACACACACACACACACACACACACACACACACACACACACACGCACACGAGTATATATGCTCTGTGAATGCTCACTATGGCTAGAAGAGGTTACCAGATGCCCTGGAGCAGGATTTGCAGGTACCTGTGAGGTTCCCATTCCCAATGTGAGTACTGGGATCTAAATTCAGGTCTTTGAAAGAATAGTGGGAGCTTCTAAGAACTGAGCCTTCTCTATAGTCCCACACTTCAGATATCTCTTATGAAGGTGTTATAATTGGTTAATGTATCAGTAATTTCTTTTTTTATCTTATTCTCAATCTTCTCCTAAAATTGCAAAGTTGCTAATTACTAGTTATAGGGCCTTTAGAAAATGAAATTATTCTAATATCAACTTCCTCTTGTATAGAATGATGAACTTTATATCTACCTCTCAAGATATAAGCAAAAATAATTTGAGCATGTAAAATAATAATTATATGTATGTCACATGTAAAGTAAAATGTTATTTAAAGAGTAACAATGAATTAATGGTGAATCTGGTCAATATATACTATATAGTCCAATTTTCAAGTTCTGAATTACATTTGCCTTATGATATGAAATAATTTGTTTTGTTAGTGTACATGGTATTAGTAATCAAAAATATTTTACTGATTATTTTATTGTTTGTGTATGATTTTTCTAGCCTGTATGTGTGTAAGAATAGCATGTGTATAGAGCTTGTAGGGACTAGAAGAGGGCATCCTCAAGAACTGAAGCTACAGAGGCCTGGGAACCATCATGTTAGTGCCAAGACCTGACCCCAGGGCCTCTGTGTCAGAAGTAATTGATCGTAACCTCTGATCCATTTTTCTAGTCCCAGTTGATACTTTTTTAAAGTAGACATTATTCTATTAATTAACAAGCTATTTTGCCTTTTAATGTTGTCATAGGAGTTAAGTACTTAAAAGTCCAACTGATCCGTGATATTATATATGAATACTTTTTTGTCGACTTCGAAATTTCAAATGCATTGTAATGTTCTTACTTAAGTTTGAGTTATTTCCATCTGGGGCTTGCTCAGGCAGTCTCCTTGCCAAACCTTGATTTCTCCGTGGGATTCTGAACAGTGACCTCTATAGCCTGTGTTCCTGAGGGGCAAGGCCAAGGCCTATGAATAACTTTGTGCAACTGGCTGTGTAGCTTTGTCAGAAAAATGAGCCTAAAAAAGTGAGTCATTCCTGAATCCTTAATTATCTTTGGTCCTGGCCTAGTGGCAGCAGCAGCTTCTGCCCCCTCTTGACTGACATCATGGTCTCCCTCTCTTTTTCCATTCACTGTAGGTACTTATGACATTTTTGTTCTGCTCCATTCTTGCCTAGAGGACTCGCTACACATACTGACAAATGTCTGAACAAAAACAGAAGTCCTGCCAAATGTCTGCAATTAGTTCTCTCACTATTGTCACTATTGTCAAAGATTCAGTCTTATAAAATACCCAGACGTACAACTTATTCTGTTATTATTATATAGATTTGGAGACTAAAGCAAAGGAATGAGACAATTTTCTGGACAATCAGGCAACAAAATTGGCCTCTATTCTTCAATTTACCTCTATTGCCTAAGTCTTCTGGCCATTGCTTGTCAGCCTGGATGGAGAGGAGAGTGGTTTTACTAAGGGTTTCTATTATAACAATTACATTTCTGACTGGAGAGATTTGTTTGTTTGTTCGTTTTTACAGACTGTTCAATGAATACTTGACAAAGGCCTAATTAAATTTGAAGCCTTAAGTAATGCCCTTTTAACTATCTTTTTATTTGTGATACTATTAATTTATCTATTTCCTGCTTAAAAGAATTGAGCAGGTAATTTGTTTGGGATTCAAGCTTCTGATAATCTCTCTTATGGTTGTAGTGTTAATTTGCAATTGGATATTGTAGAACATTAGGATATTACTAGCTGATGGGACATTACTACCCAAGCCCAGAATCAATACCTGATCCTGGACAAACCAGGAAGATTTAATAGCAGAACCCTCATATCTCTGCTTCCCCTGGCTTCCATTCCCCACATGTCTCCTGGATCACTTCAACTTATCCCAATTTGTTTGGATCTCATCATTTTCAGTAGAGCCATGGTGGCTTAAATACAAGCTGGCCCCTGACCATTTAATCTTTAAAACCCTTGAACTCTCCTCTATACCATCAGAATAAAGTTCAAAACCCTGGCTGAACACACACTGACCTATGTGTAAGACTTACAGATTGCTTCCTCACTATCAATTTTTGTGGCTTCTGATCATTCTCCAGGAGACCCACACAGACCTGCAGTCATTATTTAGACACTCCTAGGACAAAGAAGCTTCTTGCTGGGCCTTAACTAAGCACTCTCATGACAACAAAGAATGAACCAGCCTAAAATGTCAAGGTTCAGAAACTTTACTTTGGGTCAGCCTTGATGCTTCTACTTAATTTTACCCACTGTCATCAGGACTCAGCTTAAGAGATTGTACCTATGGGAATATCCTTTAACACTGTTTGCTGACTCAGGGATTTGCCTCTATTGGCCTTTCTTAATGCCTGATGGGCCCAACCACCATATTCACAGGATAGGTCCTGTGCTGTATCTTTTCTTTCTCTCTAGGATGATGACTACTCTGTAATAAAACCTTTATAGTATATTACAAACACTAGTTGATTACACAGAAGAATAAAGACTCCTAGGGTGAACTGGCCTATCCATGAAGGTTAATGGCAAGGTGAAATATAATGAGCTCAAGTCCATTTCAGCTATGTCTACTTATTTATAAAATACCTTTGGGTCGGAGTAGAATTTTCACTCATTTAAAACTTTACAGGAGAAAAATTAATTTTGCTAACACAAATTAATTTTGGAGTTAAGGTTATATACTGATTTTCTTATAGTTTAGCATTTTGTGTATTGCAAATAATACAGCTTTAAGAGTGAACAATGGACCACAGTTCAGCCTGTCTAAATAATACAATTTCTTCACTTGCTAAATAGTTGCCATGCTAATTATACATTGAAAGTCAGATAGCACAGCCCTGGTTCTGTGCCTACTGCCAATGGGGCTTCAGTCCTATGAGAAGGAGAGTTAGCCCGATACTGTGATAATGCAGAATTAGATATAATAGAATGTATCTAATCATTGCTTCAAGGGAGCAGGAAGCGTTCAAGGAGTACTTATAAAAGATACACGGTACAATGCACTCAGAGACACCTGAGGTGGGGGTTGGGCAGTGTATGGGTTTTGAAAGATCCAAGAGAAACCAGTGTGGCTGAAATGCTTCAGGAAAGCCAGCCCTGACAGAAGAAATGTGTCTGGGAGACAGCAGACTTTCTTATGTAATGCTAAACCTTCTAAAGATCCAAGAGAAACCAGTGTGGCTGAAATGCTTCCGGAAAGCCAACCCTGACAAAGGAGATGTGTCTGGGAGACAGCAGACTCCCTTATGCAAGGTTTTTGAGTTAAAAACATCAATAATCTCTGTTACTTGCACTGACTTTGCTTGTCCAAAACTTCAAAGCGGTGCCCTTCGAGGTACATTTTGTTAAAGTAAACAAAAGAATAACTGTGGAGACACCAAAGTTCTCCTGAGATTGCTTTTGAGATCAGAAGTTGTTTTAATTGCATCAATTCTCTAGGGCTGCAATAGCAATGTACCACGAGATTCATGGCTTAAAGCAACAGAAATTACTTCTCCAGTCTTGAATCTGGAAACCTGAGCTACCAACTGGGCCTTTCTCTCTCTGGAAGCTCTAAATGGAAATTCTTCTAGAGTGTTAGAATCTGTTCTGACTTCCTGTGCCTTGTGGCAGCACAATTGCAACTCCTCCTCCTAGTCTGTCATGTTGGTCACTAACATGCTACTGTCTTCTCTGCATCTCAAATCTCCCTTTCCTTCTCCCTTTAAAGAGACCAGCTACTGGACTTAGGACAGATTTTAAGTTGAAGATATCTCAGGCTGCCACTGTTGGCTTCATGTATCGTCAAGAGCCCTATTTCAAAGGGCCAGGGTTAGAATTTGGTCCCATTTTTTGAGAAGAATATAATTGAAGTGGGTACCCATTGTGGCCTTTTCAGATGAGGCCTTCATCTTCTCTTGATAAGGGCAGTTGAAGTAGACGTAAGTGTGAATACATAGAGAAGTTTCTGATTCAGCTGGGTGGTAATGGAAGCCAGGTAGCTTTACAGTAGAGAATAACTACTATTCTTGTGATAATGAGATAATCTAAAACTTTCACTATCCTATCAGCAGTATGACTATGAAGCAAGGTTTTATAACATTGAATAGGGGCAGATCTGAATGAGGGCATTCAGGAGAACCATACATTTGTATGTCATAAGAAATAGGATTCAACTGGTAATGCTTAGGTTTTGTTGAAAGTGAATCTTTCTCTGTATGTCTGTAGTTGAGTTCATGCACTTACCAAACTCACTAGGAATATAACGAGGATCCCAAAGGAGGGATATAGAGCTAGGTATTTGATAGAAGTATCTATGAGAGTCCCTCAGAAACCCCAATGTGGCAGTGTTCCAAAGGAGAAAAAATAATTGCAAAGCAGACATGAAGGGAGAAGAAAGACAGCCATTAAAATGTTGAATTCTTTGGAATTACAAGGATATTTTTACAATACTCAATGTATTTTTAGATAGCTTCTTTTATAGACCCTAACATAAAACGTGATCACAAGAAAGTACAAAAGAGCAATAGACATTTTTTCTCTTTTATAAGATCCTGCCCATAGAAAAAGGAAAATAAAGATTTAGCCAACAGTAAGAATTTGTTCTACCTAGATATAATTGCAAATCATTTTTAAAAGTTATGAAAAAAATTTAACCAAGCTTAAAAGCAATATAATATACTCAGTTCAAAGTTCAGTTCATGGGGATTTGGCCAGAAAATTGTTATTCCTGCAGTAAGAGGAGGACATATTTATTATTCCCACTGACAGGTATGTTCGTGGGGGAAAGAACACCGTAGTTGGTAGAGAAACAATTCAAATACCTTGATTTGTGAACTATATCAACTTGGTATGATAATGGGGCAAGTTCAGGGACCTAATCATTCCATCCTTCCTTTAAAGCACCTGCCGGATGCTCATCTTCTTCCTCAGGACTCGCATCTTACTCTGACCTCCACTTGCTCTTGTATAGCTAGAATAATTCCTATCTTCTCAGATGAAGTACCAGATATTTATCTGTGGCATTCACCTTACTTTACCTCCTTCTCTAGATGGCTGACAACACAGATCCCTTGCGCCACAGTGTCCATCTTATAATCCGCCAATAAGAAGCCTGGGTTGAGAACTTTAACATGGAAAAGAGGTGCATGCATGAGAGAGGTCTGCTGATATGCAAGGTTAGGGTCAGACCAGGTTGGAAATATCCTCTGGAAGTTCACTGATGAATGCCATGTGGTGGGCGTTTCCTCTGAAATCTTTGGGGGGCAGAAGTAGTGTCTAAATTCCCTGGTGGAGTTCTTATACAAATCTGTCCTTGTACCAGAAATTTTCTGGCACAGTTCCATGTTCAGAGTGAGTAAGTGACTTGCTTACATGGCTTAATTACTGAACCAAGCTGAAAGTCCGTGTCTCCTAATCATCATGTAAGCATTAGTTTCTAGGTAGACCGTCTTCTCTGAACTTGTATCCTAATATTCTTGCATTATATTTATGATTCCAGTAATGGTAACTACTTTTATAAAATACAATAAACAAGATGAGTATCACTCATTAAACTGATTCATTGCATGTTTTACCACCTGAAACTTTTATAGCTCCTGAAAGAATTCATTAAGAATTGCTTATTCATAAAAGTTTATCATTAATTTTAATCATATATATGTATATATGTGGATATATATGTGCATATGTAAGCATATATATTGGTTAAGATGCTTTTGATTCTTATTATTATTTAGTGTTCTTTGAATTACTTTTTGACTCAGTCATTCAGGTTCTTTATTTTTTTTTTTAGCTCTGGCCATACAATATAAGGTGGGTAGCTAAGAATCTGCTATAGCTGTCATAACCCAATGCCACTCTTTGTGGATAAAATTTAAATACAAGCTTCAACATGACTAAATGACTAAGAGGGTGACATTTCTCATGCCATCCATTAAGCAACTGAAATGCTATGGTGCTGTGTTCTTGAACGATCTGGAAGTGGCATACAATAGATCTCATTTTTCTCCAATGTTAGCTGTGTAATTAACTATTTTACCTGCCTTATTTTAAAATAACTTCTTCCTAAGCAAAATAGGATGAGTCTATTATCATCCCTGTGATTTTCTTGCTGATGCTGGTGTACTGTATACAGGTAGAGATTCTCAGTGTACACAAGGGCATGACCATCATGGCTGACTTGGAGATGAAAGTGTCTCCAAGATGCCAATGACAGTAAGAGACATCCCAACTTCAGAATTATTACAAAGTGGTAAAAGTACAGGCCAAATTTGTTAAAGCCTATAACTTGGTACTTGGTATGATTTATGTAGGTAGTATATGCTATATAGAGCTATATACCATAGCTGTATGCCTGGCCCAGGATTGTATGTATTTTAAAACATGGCCTGTGACATTTACAATGTCTTTAGTGTTCTAGTATAGTGATTTCCTTAAATTAAACATATACCTCATGGTTTTATAATGTTAGGCTGAAGTATTCGGTTTGTTACTGATTTTTAAGGGTTAATTTCATGCACAACACACATAGTTTGACCTAACCTTGCTCTCAGCAAGTACTTGCTGTCTTCATATCAGGGTCAGAGTTAAGTCTAGAGAGATGACATAGTCACCTGCTTAGGAGGAATTCTTCTCCCTGCCTGAGGACCTGAAGATTGCTGTGTTATTTATGTATGAGGAGCCAGGTTTTGGTAATAAAATTAGTAAAAAATACTTTCCAGCTTTGGGGAAATAAGGTGCAGACAGTAATTTACTTAAGGGAATATGCTCTCCATTTCTTCTGTGTTTTATTTTTTAAAATAAGCTTTCTCAATAACTGGTACCTGTTCTCTGAACATTTGGTGGAGGAGAAAACACAGCTTAGCAGCCAACAGGAACTAGCTAATATGAGATAATGTGGTAGGAAAGGAAATAACATAGAAAGAGCGTGGCACCTGGCAGATGTGTTTCCATCTGTTGCTTAAACTTACTTTTTTCCCCTTCCAACCATTACATGGTCTGTCCAGGGCTGGCAAATGGTAGGCTATCAGTTAACATTGACTCCTGTTTCCTGCTCACCCAGAGGTTAGCACGGGGACACTGGGTTGACATGATTGCTCCTTTACAGCTTGTTCACACTTCTGAAGGTGGGTGCACCGACAGAACGTTTGTGTCACAACTGATTTTGTATGTATTAGGAGGTAGGAATTTGGGGAAATCACTAGGATCCTAATGAGCTTTTGAAAAAACTCTGGGGAGTCCTCTTTGCTATGTGTAAGATATAGGTAGTAGGTGTGCACATCTATAGATCAGAAAACTGTTCCTGGCTGGGGAATCTGCCACGATCTTGATCCCCTACTTCTCAGCTTCTAGAACTTGGGGCAGCATAATTCTGCTGTTTTAAACCACTTAGTTTATGTTCTTTTGTTAAAGCATTCTAAACAGGCATAAATGGTGGTGCTTTAGGTCTTCCATAATCTCAAATCCATATGTTTGTCTAAGTATGGGACTGAGGAAATGAATCTGGACTAGAATTAGTACCTAGCACCCTGAGGTTGCTATGAAGATCTGTTTCTGTATTGGCATGACTTCAGGATGATGTGAGAGTTTATAGGGGCAGGGAGCAGATGTGAGATGTCTACAGGCATTCTGTGTGATTCATTTCAGTCTTGTGTGTGGTCCTGGTGACCCTCTATTTCACTGGGAATAGTGCCAAGACTATTCCAGCAGCTCTGCTTATCACATAAGCGTTGAGGTATGTGTTCTAGAGTTCACTACAACCATCATATGTTGCTTTTAACTATAACTGTGTAAAGCCCCTTGAGAATTACTAAAAACAACTATTTACTCCTCACTTATTTAGCCCTGAAAGGTCTCAGTGTGGTCATGTTGTCTGTATTTTTCCCTTGTGATACAGTTGAGTCTTGTTTCTACAACTCTTCCCTAGATCCCTATGACTTTGATCAATTTCCTTAATTAACACTTTTGGTTTCACTATTTGTAGCATGGGACAATGAATGATCTGTCTCACAGGGAATTCATGAGGATGGAAAGAGATATGTATACAAGGTGCCTGGCACAGAGTATGCACTAAATAAAAAGAGCTACAATTAATACTGACAGAGATGACATTTTAAGAGTTCTAATTCTGCATCGTTAGCTCATCTGTCTTATTGACACCTAATCAGGAGCACTTCTAAAGTGTGAGCCCTTATTTATGACCCAGTAATTCAATTGTCTACTTCAGTTCATTTTCTTTAACCAAACTGAATCTTGCTTCCGTGGCATGATTGATTTTGCCAGAGTGAGTTTGCATCTCCCACATAGGACCTCCATCTGCTGCTCAACCCCATCTGTTCTTGCCTCCAGCTGATCCAATTTCATAACCAGTTGGTAAAGAGCCATCTGAAAAAAAAGTACTCCATCACGTTCTGCTGTCCTGAAGAAACCTTGAGAAATATTCAGCATAAAGATGTCGGTCATTTGGACATACTAAAGCCTCAGCAAATTATTTCAAGAGAACTGGGGAACATGCCATATGGTAATGATACTGTGTGAATTAGATCATACTGAAGTCATATGACAGTAAAGCCCTGTGCTTAGTCATATGCTGAGCACAGCACAGATTCTGTGAGACAGAGACACAGTGGGCTGCGAGCCCCGAGCTCCCCAATGGCAATTCCTCTCATTTTGTTGGATACACTTATTATTTTTACATTAAAAATTATAATTTACATTAAAATTATATTTTACATTAAAAATTATAATTTTCATTAAAATGATAGTTTGGATGACTAGAGAGGCAGGGGCATTTAGCAATTTAATTCTACTCTCACAGCATATGCTCTGGATGGTATTCATAGGAGCTAGCCCATTTATGAGGAGAGGGCAGCCTTTCTCTGTGGTATAGCCCAGAGCCACAGCAGCAGCAAGCACCACCCCAAATTGTTTTCCAGTGACTTATTACAGATGCTGTGAGATGTAGTTTTCCTTATCATCCTCATATATCTTATCAATTTCACATAGCATTTATTGTATGATGCCCCATCATTTTATATGGCAGTTCCTATTTTATTGATGAGGGAATTAGAATAATTTTAAATGAAGTTACCAAGCCAGAAAACAAGGTAGCTTTTATTTAACATTGGTTATTATTATTTTTTGTCCTCTGTAAAACTGATATTAAATTTTGGCTTTGATATTCTAGGTCTGCAGTGGCTGCAATTCTATAGGAAGTAGGTTAAAGCCATAGAATGAACTTGTACACTTTATTAGTTATTTTTCTCATTGCTGTGAGCAAAATACCCAAGAAGCAGCTACTCAGAGAAGTGTTTATCCTAACTTGCAGTTCTAAGGGATACAGTTGATTAAGATGGTGGTTATACTCTAGCTGCAGCCAAGAAGCAGGAAAGATTGTGAAGTAGGGAAGTTCTATGAAGCCTCAAGGCCTTCCCATGGTGGTCTACCTCCTGTAGTGACCCACAAATTTTCTAAGCAGCACTACCATCTTGGGACTAATTGTTCAACATAAAAGTTTCAGGAAACATTTAATATTTAACTGCCCATCTAAATCACAACATACACCTAGTGTTGTTATAAGGAAACACACTTCCATGTCTTAAATAAAGTGCAATACATTCACCTAGTCACTCTCCCTCACTCTGTGACTCTCTTTCGTTCTTCCTTCCTCATGTAATGGTGATCTAAGCCAATGCCCTTTCCCTCCTCTTGTACAGGTCACATATCCTGAAAGTATAACTCACATCAAAACTAGTCAGGAAAAATTTCTCTTTCTTTTCTTCTCTCCCCCCTTACTCTTTTTCTCCCTCTCTCCTTCCCTTCCCCTCCCCTCCCCTCCCTTTCCCTTACCCTTCTCCCTCTTCTACTCTTTATCCTGTTTCTCTTGCTGTTCTTGTTTCTCCTCCTTGTTTAAAAGTTTATATATCTGTTTATTAACATTACCAAGGGGTGTTGTTTGAAGTCTGAGTGGGATCTCTGATTAAACACTAGAAAAGGGAGATCAAATGGTTAAAAACCCATTAAGTTAGAACCTGCTGTGTCTAGGTATCATGTATATTTCACCTATTATGCATTTTTAGTTGTAACTTTCCTGGCCTCTATTAAACTTTAAGGTGAAGCAATGATTGCAATAACTAAGCTTCAGGGATGATTATGTCAAAATAATATAATCTAGGATGTGAAATTCTGGGATAATATTTACTACAGAATCAGAATTATCATCTGTTAGTTCTGGAAGAAGATGGGACTATGGAATTACAAAGTTTAAACTGCCATAGAACTAGATAGAATTTCTTCATTATGACTATTTCAGAATCAAGAAAAATAGTTCATCAATTCTGTTCTATTTCTGTCAAGATACTTCTTAGTTTTCTTGTACATATTTCTCTAAATTTCATGTTTCTGGACTACTGTGGAACTCATTGCAGTCAGTAAAACTTTGTTGGTCTCAGGCTCTCTTTCTATGTGATTCTACTATTCTGCTGGAGAACACAGTAGATGTCAAAATGGTCACCACAAGGCTCCTTCAAAACATTTATAGTGTATACCTGTATGTCTTTGTTTATGTCAGATATATGTAAGTACTTCAGGAGTCCAGAAGAGGGCACCAAATCCCCTGGAGGTGGCTGTGAGCTGTGCTATGTGGGTGCTGGGAACTGAACTTGAGAGCAGCAAGTGTTCTTCACTACTGACCCATCTCCCCAGGCCCACCCTCCCCCCGTAGCACCTTAAGAACTCTCCTCAGTATCATCACTCTAGAAAACTGTCATTGATGGTCTTCTCAGGGTATTCCCTACTTGCAAGAGTAGCTGAGTTTCTAAATTTGTTCTGATCTGTGTATCTTTCACTGGTTTATGAACAAGGTATAGAGTACATCATGCCTGTGTTTGCATTTAATATGTGTTTTTAATCGCTTTTTATGACCTTCCAAAATGTTCTAGTTTTCTATAATGTTCATTTTAAATTTTAAGATAAATTAAAACACTACATTATTATAGAGTTGTTTCTAGTTAATGGTCATTCTACTTTGTCCACAGAAAACTCATTTTTGAAATACTGAATTACTATATTTATAACCTTATTTAATACTTTCTTAAGCTTTCTCAGCTATATTATGTCATGAATTAAAGTATTGGATGCAATTACAATATCTAACAACTCACCTCTCACTTGCATGGAAGAACTTGTCTTCATAAACTATTTGGTCGATATTCCATTAACAACCAACCCAACACTACTGAGAACACTCATTGGAACCCTGCTGACGAACCTATAACTGCATAAACTCATGGAGACAGATACAAATACTGGTTCCTTTTTCAAGTTTCATTTAACAATAGGGTATATGACATTGATGCAAGAATTATGTTTGTTTCAAATGATAAATGTAAGAATATCTAATACTTCTAATTTAATTCTTTAAAAATCTAATAGCAGATAAGTTAGTTATATAAATTATTATGTTCATTCCTCTCTTGTGCGTCCTATTAATATAAAGCCCCAAATTTAAAGAAAAAGAAGGAAGGAAGAAAGAAGAGGCTTTTATTGATATAAGATTTCATAAAAACTCTTCCAAATATATTTATATAATATTTTCTCTATCAATTGGGAGTGTTTGCAATGATTGGAAAGGACTAGGGTATAGTAAGGTTAAGGTGTTTTTTCTCTTTGTTAGAATGGAGTTTAGCTTACCAGGATTTATCTCCATCCCTCCCCTCTGAATAGGATACCATCTATAATAACTGTCACTATCCAGGTTAGGATGTTATGGGGATAACCAAGCATTTTCTGATTGGGGTTGATGCTCATTCAATAAGACAGAATCCTTGTCTGGTACTATAAAGCAAGTCAAAAGTCTGTGGCTGGGGAAGTCTTAGGCTCATATTGGGAGGCTAAAAGTATTCTATATATAATATATATTATGTGTATATACATGTATATATATTATTCTAAAATATTTTTTAAAAAGAGGAAGCATCTCCAGTTGAACCAGCACCATTTGGTGAAAAGGCTCTTTTTTCCATTGGATGTTTTCAGCCCCTTTGTTGAGGATCAAGTGGCCATAGGTGTCTGGGTTCATTTCTGAATCTTCAATCCTGTTCCATTGATCTGCCTGCCGGTCACTGTACCAATACCATGCAGTTTTTAACACTATTGCTCTGTAGTATTGCTTGAGGTCAGGGATACTGATTCCCCCAGAATTTCTTTTGTTGTTGAGAATAGTTTTAGCTATCCTGGGTTTTTTGTTATTCCAGATGAATTTGAGAATTGCTCTTTCTAACTCTATGAAGAAATAAATTGGGATTTTGATGGGTATTGTGTTGAATCTGTATATTGCTTTTGGCAAAATGGCCATTTTAACTATATTAATCCTGCCAATCCATGAACATGGGAGGTTTTTTCCATTTTTTGAGGTCTTCTTCCATTTCCTTCTTCAGAGTCTTGAAGTTCTTGTCATACAGATCTTTCACATGTTTGGTAAGAGTCACCCCAAGGTACTTTATGCTGTTTGTGGCTATTATGAAGGGTGCCATTTCCCTAATTTCTTTCTCAGCCTGCTTATCCTTTGAGTATAGGAAGGCTACTGATTTGCTTGAGTTGATTTTATAACCTGCCACTTTGCTGAAGTTGTTTATCAGCTGTAGGAGCATGCAGAAGAATGCGAATTGATCCATCCTTGTCTCCTTGTACTAAGCTCAATTCCAACTGGATCAAGGACCTACACATAAAGCCAGACATTCTGAAGCTAATAGAAAAGAAACTGGGGAAGACCCTTGAGGACATCGGTACAGGGGGGAAGTTTCTGAACAGATCACCAATAGCATATACTCTAAGATCAAGAATTGACAAATGGGACCTCATAAAATTACAAAGTTTCTGTAAGGCAAAGGACACTGTCAAAAGGACAAATCGGCAATCAACAAATTGGGAAAAGATTTTCACCAACCCTACATCAGATAGAGGGCTAATATCCAATATATACAAAGAACTCAAGAAGTTAGACTCCAGAAGACCAAATAACCCTATTAAAAATGGGGTACAGAGTTAAACAAAGAATTTTCACCTGAAGAACTTCAGATGGAGGAGAAATATCTTAAAAAAATGCTCAACTTCATTAGTCATTAGGGAAATGCAAATCAAAACAACCCTGAGATTTCACCTTACACCAGTCAGAATGGCTAAGATTAAAAATTCAGGAGATAGCAGGTGTTGGTGAGAATGTGGTAAAAGAGGAACACTCCTCCACTGCTGGTGGTGTTGCAAATTGGTACAACCACTCTGGAAATCAGTCTGGCGGTTCTTCAGAAAACTGGGCACGTCACTTCCAGAAGATACTGCTATACCACTCCTTGGCATATACCCAGAGGATTCTCCGGCATGTAATAAGGATATATGTTCCACTATGTTCATAGCAGCCCTATTTATAATTGCCAGATGCTGGAAAGAACCCAGGTATCCCTCAACAGAAGAATGGATGCAAAAAATGTGGTATATATACACAATGGAGTACTATTCAGTCATTAGAAACAATGAATTCATGAAATTCTTAGGCAAATGGATGGAGCTGGAGAATATCATACTAAGTGAGGTAACACTGTCTCAAAAGATGAATCATGGTATGCACTCACTAATAAGTGGATATTAACCTAGAAAACTGGAATTCCTAAAACATAATCCATACACCAAATGAGGTAGAAGAAGAATGGAGGAGTGGCCCCTTGTTCTGGAAAGACTCAGTGTAGCAGTATAGGGCAAAACCAGAACAGGGAAGTGGGAAGGAGTGGGTAGGAGAACAGGGAGAGGGTAGGGGGCTTATGGGATTTTCAGGGAGTGGGGTGCCAGAAAAGGGGAAATCATTTGAAATGTAAATAAAAAAATATATAGAATAAAAAAAAAGAGGAAGCATATCATTATGACTGAAAACACAGTGGAAATTCATCAAAAAGTAGTCCAAAGAAGATCCAATGGAACTTTCTGTGGGTTCTCATTGGTGGCATACTCACATATTTTTCCCCTACTTATATGAAATTCAATAGTGGGTACATAATTCATATCGTCTTATTTGACTGACAAGTGGGGCTGAAAAAAAGAGAAAACTTGAATCCTTCAACCTCAACAATAGTCACAAGCTCACCCATCATGGACTTGAATGTTTTATCAAAGCTCAGAAGATGTCCAGAGCTTCTACATTAGAACTGAATCAAAGAATTGAGTATATAGGTCCTTATCATACAGAGATGCACCCATCTTTTCTACTGGAAGATAATGATAAAAGCACGGAATTTTACTTTCTGTGATAGTTTAATCTGAATAGAAGCTTAAAAATGCTAGGACTTTGAAAGGCATTATTTCAGTATATGCAATAAAAGAAAGAGGACACAGTAAAACCACTAAAGGATTTAGCAAGCTCCTCAAAGTGAATTTCTGCTAAATGAAATCTTGAGACATGAAACGTACAGTGTTGGCACACAGACTCTCTGGGTACTGAATAAAAGTCTTGCTGGTTTATGTAGATAAGCCATCCCTATACACCTTCTGAATGCCTTCATCTTACTGGGACAACCCAGCAAGCCTCTCTGCTGCCAGGGAATTGGTGAAATATCTTTCTTGTATTGAATGCTTTCATTTCCTTTTTAAGTATAACGATTGTTGGATTTACAGATTAATACACAACTATTGAAATAAGTGGAAGAAAACCTTCCTACTTCTCTCTATTTTGTGAGAGTATTTGGTTATGCCAGTATTTTCTTTGTTTTAAGTCCTTCGCCTTCATGCACACTCGATAGTCTCAATGATTTTTCTGCCCTTGCTTGCAAGTAATTGGTATTGATTTTTTAGGTTACTTCTAATGTGTTTAGTTCCTGAAAGAAATTTAACTGTACCTCACTCATGCTTTAGTCATCGGAAGAAAATAATATTTATAACCAGAATAAATAGCATTGTTATCCAGCTTTCTTAGGCAAAAATCGGGGGTGTTGGATTTCTTTGGGGCATAGTCGTTTCCTAACTGAAGGTTTGGGGATGTGTGTTTAAGCACTCCATTATTTCAGTTCAATGTGCTGATATATGAAGTGTGGTGGTTAGTGGTTAATACTCCTTATTCCATAGGAGTAAACAGCTTAGGCATCTCATTTAACAACAAGGCCCCAGGGAGCACCAAGGAATAAGTTTCCCTCTTAAATCAGCACACTCAACTGGCTCAGTCATTAACAACATTGGCATTAATAGCTTTCAGCAGTGGGGTGCCTGTTGACAATGACTGGGTTTCCTGCCAGTGTGACTATAGAGCTAAAGTCTCCATCACAGAGGCAAAGAACCCAGGATGGCAAGAGAAGCAAAATGAAATGAATGAACTGAGGGGAAAAGAGGCAGAATTTACATATGTATATGTGTATGTTTATTTGTATATGTATACATATATGATATGTCATAATTTCCATATTACATATATTACGTATCTACTATTGATAATCATTATATATGCATATATATATATATATATATATATATATCCTATGACTAATCATCAAATTTGAACTTTGAAGTATTCCTGTTGGTAAAGGGGAATAAATAATCAGGTTTCTTATAGCAGTATTCATCAGTCATGAACAGTTAATAAAGCTGATGAGTACGGTGGATAAAGAAGCAATAGGCATATCAATGTCATAGCATTGATCAATGCAAAACCATTTAGTAGGCTGGCTAAATGGTTAGCACAACATACCAAAAATATTTGTTGTAGTCAGATAAAACTTTTCAGTGGGAACTAGATAGGCTTCAGTATAGAGTCAGAGTTCATTCAAAGGATTTTTATCACCGAGATTATGTGCACCTTACTCAAAAGCCACATTTCTTATAAGCATTATATATCTGCTAAATGGACATATAGGTACACCCTTTTGGTCAGACACAGCCAACACTCCTGTGTTCTTATTGCTATAAAACTCTTGAAAAATCTATTTTTTTCTGTTTCTTGTTCATTCTGTCTCTGTCTCCTCCTTGCTTTCTCTTTCTGTGCATGTGTGTGTGTGCATGCGCATGCACGCTCATGTATGTGCACACATGCATGTGTGTGGGGTACATGTGTAGGGGGGTACATGTGTAGGGGGTATGTTTGAGTGTAGGGTATGTATGTGTGTGTATATGTGGTGGTTACGTATGTGTTTGTGCACATGTGAAATGTTCACATGCACTGTAGGGAGAAGAGTTCCTGTTTCAGAGAATGTATTCACTCTCCATAACAGTCTAACTTTTGTATCAATTACCATTTAGGAATCACATGGGTCTCTGGTAGTAGCTGATGCACAGTTCTCTGTCTTCAGCTGGATCAGTTGGGGGTTTTCTATAGTTTTCAAGCACTTGCTTCTGGTTTTACACAACATAAGTTTAACATTTCCTCTTTTCTCACTCTCAACCTTTCTTAGCTTATTTTCCCCAAAGAAAATGAATGTTTGCTCAACCTCACACCATATTTGAATATTAATTTAATATAAAAGTTGAATATTAAATTAATACAGAAGTTAGATGTTATAAAAAATATCTTTGAGATATTAGTTGGTAGAAAATATTTTTCTTCAGATACTCCTGCTAAAGGACCAATGACCCCCAAAAAGTTTAATTAGATTTAATAGGATTTAAAACTTCTCTCACTTAAAATAAAGCACTAAGAAATTACAGGCACAACACCACGTGCTATTCAAATAGATGTATGCATCAAAGACTTAGATTTAAAATAGTCTGTAGCCATGTCACTTTGAAGGAATGTGTTGGATCTAAGATTTGAATTGGATCTGGATTTGAATGCAAAATTTGGCTTAAAGTTCTTAGCAACTAAGTTTTGAAAAGACAAGTGACTTCAATAGACATTTAAAAAATGATTGTTAACAATCACCAAACATATTAAAATTTAGTCATCTTGGCAATGCAAATTAAAACAAATACTGGTTCACATTCATTAGAGTGAATAAAACTGAAACTCAACAACAAAAATTTAAGGTTAGTTAAAATTTAACCGTATCACCTGGTAATGCCACTCCTAGGTGAAAGGTTAGAAAAAATGTTGATCTGCAGAAAGGATTTGAGAAACTGTTCATACCAATCTTAGTTTTAAAAACCAAAACATCCAAATTTTTAGGTTTATACATCTTGTGGAACCTAAGAACAAGAACAATGGTCAGAAATGTCCATAGAGTGGAAAGCCAATCTTTAGAAATATTTTCTGTATTGTTATGAAATTGTCAAATGGGTAAAACTAGTCTAATCATATTGGTCATTTTCTCTGATTACAAGGCAGAGATAGCCTAGGGAAGGGATTTAGAGAATTCCTTAGGTTGACAGGAGTGTTCCATTATCATGGCAGAGGACTAGGATACACAGACGTATGCTCTTGTCCAAACTTGTCTAACCACATGCTTACAATTGGCACCTTATGTAAACATTATGTTTCAATTAAAAATTAAAAAAGAAAATCAAACCTGTTAAGGCCCAAAGCAACAATGTAACTAAAATCTACATGAAGGGCAATGGGGATGAAGATGTGGGTACAGACGTTATTATTAAGAAGAAGCTAGGAAACGTAGGTTACAATGAGGTAGTCTTGATGGCATTAATGGGGGCTGGTGGGAAGAGTAACACTGGGGGGATGCATGCATGCACAGGGCTTGCATTTTGAACATGGCCTTTTCTCTAGTGCTGTTCAGTTTACTTCACAGTTTGAGGAGTCCCATTCATATGAGACCCCTCATATGTATCCACATTGTATCACTAATGTGGTTTGCTGCTTCCTTTCTTTCTCTCTATGATAAAAATTCAATGATGAGCTTCAAGCTGAATTCCATTTTCCCCCCAGGCACTAAAAAGCTTTTACCCCAAGCTAGATTACCTACAAACAAAATTGCACTCTAGAACCAAGTGAAACATAATGGTAGACATGGGGACACTGAATTCAATGTCTCTAGAACTAATCCTCTTGATATCACATGTATGGACTCTGCCTTTAACAGTCCTATTTTATTATCAAGCCATCTTCTCTTCTTTTGCTTCCTCTGAGCACAAAAATTATAACCATAAATAAGAAAACAGCAGTCCCTTAAGAATATAAGATTTGCTCTCATTTACCCTTTAAGCCATTTTGTTAATTGCTTTTTCTAAAAAAAAAAAAAAAGCTGGAAAATGAAACTTAATAAAGGAAAGAGATTAAAATTAAACACTGGGAAAATTGTGCACAAGCCTTAGAATTAGCATTGCTAAGTCTTAAGCAGGAAAGGGTAATGATAAAAACAGTATTGCATCTTTTACAGAAAATTCAAATGAGTCTGACAGCGGCTTTGCTGCTTCCAAATACTGCTGTCTCTGCACCTTAGATATCCTGCTCCAAGCACACCCAAGAAGCATAGGTGGGAGTCCTGACTGTGCCTGGCTTCCATCACTTTGGATCCATTAAAGCAGTCCTCTGATACTAATCACTGTGCCTCTCTTTAAGGCAAAGCAAACATGATCAGTTATTGCTCCCACTTTCTTGCTAGTACATGATTAGCTTCTGTAAAACCCAGGATAGGGTAAAATTATATACAAATGATTTAAGCAAAATAATGTGTTCATGATCAAAGGCTCTCCATTAATGGAAATTTCAAAAAGTAAGGAACCTTATCTATTAACAGAAACTCCTAGTTACAGAACCTCAAGGAAATAGACAAATTCTATCTACCAAGACTATTAGAATCCATGCAACGCCTAGGACCAAATTTAATTCGCTGGGAAACCAGCTCATCTCAGCACACAGTTACCACACAATAGTACTATTGCTCATCATTGATATACACCAATACTTTCAGAGGAGAAGGTTTTATGGGAATAAGGAGTTTGAAAAAAAATTAAGTGAAAAGAAATCCTATAGCTACCAAGTAAGGGTGATAGGGTGATGGATTCCTCAAAAATGCATCACTTAAATTCAACAATTTTTAGGGTTTTAGTAAATTTGCTTGATTTTCCTCCTTTGCTATTTTTTTAAAATGTAAATCACAGTAATATGTACTCTGACATCTATGGAAAGCACAGAGATTTTTCCCAATATCATAGCAATAGCCTATCACCTATATATCAACAACAATGACTATGTAGCAAGTCTATTTCATAGTGAACTTTACTAATTATCTCACAAATATTTTGTAGTTCATGGTGTTCACATTAAGAACAAAATATTGCTCACAGACCATATGAATCTTAACAAGAAGGAAGATCAAAGTGTGGATGCTTCAATTCTACTTAGAAGGGGAGACAAAATACTTACAGGAGGAAGAGGGAGGAAGAGACCTGGGAGGGGAAGAAGAGGGGAAGGGAAATGAGGGAACAGGATCAGATATGAAGAGACAGGAGAGAAGTCCAGAAGGTCAGGAAAATGAATAGATATATGCAGCAGTGGGGGAGAGGGAACAGGTGGAGGAGAATCACTAGAAAGTCCCAGACCCCAGGGAAATGAGAGATTCCCAGGACCCAACAGCCGTGGCATTAGCCAAAATACTCAACAAAAGGGAGATAAAACATGTAGAGGCTACCTCCAGTAGATAGGCATGGCCACCAACTGAGGGATGGGGTCACCCACCCGTCCCCAATTTTTTAACCCAGTATTGTTCCTATCTAAAGGAAATGCAGGTAGAAAAATAATGGAGCAGAGACTGAAGGGAAGGCCATCCAGAGACTGCCCCACCTTGGGATCCATTTTACCTGCAGATACCAAGTCACTATTGCTGATACCAAGAAGCACTTGATGACTGTAGCCTCTATGAGGCTCTACCAAGACCTGACTAATACAGATGCAGGTACAGCCAAACAATAGACTGAGGCTGTGGGCCCCAATGGGAGAGTTAGGGGAAGGACTGAAGGAACTGAAGGAGATTGAAATCCATTGGAAAAACAACAATATCAACTAAGCGGACTACCCCAGATCTCCAGGGACTAAACCACCAACCAAAGAGTGTGTACATGGATGAGTCCATAGCTCCAGCTACATATGTAGTAGAGGATGACCTTATCTGACATGAATGGGAGGGGATGCCCTTGGTCCTGTGGACTTGATGTCACAGTGCAGGGGGGATGCTAGAACAGTGAGGCAGGAGTATGTAGGTGGGTGAGAAAGCACCCTCTTAGAGGCAAAGGGGAGGGGAAAAGGGTGAAGGGTTTGCCAAGGGGAGGGCTGGAAGGGGGACATTTGAAATGTAATAAATAAAATAACCAAAAAACAAAACCAAACAAAAAGAACCCAATCCTGTATCTGCTTAGCCTCCAAGAGTTTGCTGTTCTTGTAGTTCTTTAATATTGTGTTCATGCTTGTCTTTCAACTGATGTCATTAACTTACAGAAACTTGGAATTAACTTAGACAATGTCCTTCATTCTTGTTTTCTCTGTTTATTTCCCAGTTGCCCCATTTAACTCTTCTACCACTCTTCTATATTTTTTTGATAGCTGGGAGTTAAATAGACTTCATTAGGATCAGAGTCAACATTCAACAGCCATTCTCCATAAACATTGTGATATGCATTCTCTGTAAACATTGTATCAGGTAGAAAAACTATGTTCTGGTTTCCTACATTTAGTAATAAAGAAAACCTTACCCCTCTGTCTTAATTAATTTTCCCTTTTCTGTGATAAAATGCTCTGAAAGATGAATGTAAGGGAGAGATGGTTTCTTTTGGTTCACAATTTAAAGGTACAATCCCCTGTGCCAAAAATGCTATAACCACCTTGCTTTGATGCTATCTCATATCATTTAATAGACTATTTTTATTCTCATGCAAATAGTTTAGACTTGCCATGTTGATCTGGCAGTACCATTTGGAATACCTCCTGCTTGAAAAGGAGTGTCTCCATGCATTTTACATAGTCATTAGTATCCTGGTGACACGTAAAAGTACTATACTTAATTAAATTGAACTAAAAACAATTTAAAAATTGTATTTTTGTGTGTACCTGCTATACAACAACACATTTGTGGAGGTCAGATGACAACTTGGGGAAATCAGTTCTTTAATACTACCATATGAGGCCCTAGGCCCAAACTCAAGCCTTTAGATTTAGCACTAAGTCCCTCCACACACTGATGTATCTTGCTGCCCCCACTGAAATTGCTTACATACAGGTCTATTTGATTTCACAGTCCATAGGTTACATATTATGAAAGTTGTAAAGGGAAAGGCAAATACTTTCATGAATTAAATGATGTGCTGTTTAAGGTGTTTTAAAGAGAAAGTAGTCAGGAAGAAATAATAAAGTTGATTGAATTGTTTTGGAGAGAGAAAGGGATGAAGGATGAAAGAGGAATGGAGAAGAGGCAGGTAGGAGGGAGGGGGAAGAGAGGGAGGGAGGGAAGGAAGGAAAGACAGGGGGAGAATTTGTTGGAACCATTTTGATGGAGATAAATATTTAGCAAGGTTTAGAACTGTTGTCAGAAAAGACCAGAAAGGACATCAAAACAATTTCACAAATGATGAAAATCATGTAATAAAAGCCTTCTAGATGATGAGTTAATGGGATGTAACTAATGTAAGTTTTATGCATTGTTTCATTTTTCTTTCTACTGGAGTTTTCCTGTGTGGTACACACATTTACTATCAAGATCCTGGGAAAAGAGAGGAACTAGAGTGCTATGTTTCCTGAACATTCCTTGGAAAATTGGGGGGAAACTCTAATATCAAAGTCACATTTTAAAAAGTAATTAACTTAAATCCCTTTTGGGAAAGCCAAAAAAAAAAAAAAAAAAAAAAAAAAGGCCAAGTGACTCAGAAATAAAAAAAGTGATTCAGAAATAAAAATTATCTCGAGGAGAACATTTCAGAAATGCCAGGCAGTAAATGTTAGCCATTGTTCTCCAAGACTGTCCTTCGAGCCTGTGACTTTTTAAGTCACAAGGCACTGCACCATCACATTGCCCAAACAATTTGCATCACAAAGGAGTTATAATATTCTTTTAAAATGAAGAGAGACGGTGAATTAATAAGAACTATTATTGTACCAAATTCCTTCAATCTCAATGGAATGGCCAAACGCTAGCTGGGAAAATTACTTCAGACTTCTTAACTGCTATAATTGAAGTGAGATTTTTCTCCTTGCTTGCATGTGCAGAATACAAATATTTTAATTGTAGCAGTTCAATAAAGAGCATTGTTGGGTTGCTATTATACCAGATTGATGTTGGGAGTTAAAAGAAGGCGGTGGGGTGTGGATTTAGCGGAAAGCTTGAGGAACTCTTATCCATCTCCTCTTTCTCTAATAATGAATTGGTTTCTTGGATGCAGAGGATAACGCCATTTGATGTTACTGGCACACTGCTACAACTATTAAGGACAATATTTAAAAATCTAGCTATCTTCTAGTTCAGCTACTATTCTTGAATATTCACATATGTGGCTTTGGCGAGATGTGACCATTTTCTCCTTAAATGGCTGTCCTGTTCTTAATGATCCCAAGTGTGTGCTGTTCCACTTAGGTGTTAGGTGGGTGGAGCAACTACTTCAAGGAAACTTCAAATTTGTTTGATTTTTTTCAATTTTTTCTGGCCAGATGAGCACTCCATTAAGAGTTAAGTAGAGTTATTTTATTACTGCAAAACTCAAATTAATCCTCCTCAGTGCATGATAAAATAGCAAAAGTCAGGAATTCATTTTCTACATAAACCGAATTTGTTTTCCCAAATTAGTATGATTGGGCATTTTATCATAAAAACAGAAGACTGGATGTCCCTGTTTTTGTTTGTTTGTTTGTTTGATTGTTGTTTCATTTCTCCATCCCACTGTAGGAGCCAGGTGCTTTTTAGACCCTGGGATAGCCCCTTCTCTAAGCAACAAGATCTTACAATCCAAAAAACTCAGGCAGTGCCCCCAGTGTATCACTGTCTCTGCCTCTGTCTCTGTCTTTCTGTCTTTCTGCCTTTCTCTCTCTCTCTCTCTCGTTCTCTCTCTCTCTCTCTCTTTCTCTCTCTCTCTCTCTCTCTCTCTCTCTCTCTCTCTCTCTCTCTCTCTGTGTCTGTGTGTGTGTGTGTTTGTGTGTATGTGTGTGTGTGTGTGTGTGTGTGTCCCTTTCTCCCTCCATTCCTCTGGAACAGAGATTTAAAACGTTCTTCTATGTTTTGTTGTGGCCTAGTAGCTACATAATTATAGCTCTACTCTGGTCTTTGCTATATAGGCTAATTACATGGTATTACAGTTCTGGCCATCCCTTCAGAGGACATAAAAGTCAGATGCTTTCCTTTGTTCTGATGGCCCTTTTTTCTAGGCCTTCTCTTTCCACAGCCATCATTTTGTCCATGTCAGCTGTTTCTCTCTTACTTAGAAGCTCCTTCTAATGGAGACCTTCTTTAGGTTTTGAAGGGATTCCTCATTCTACCTAATGGTTTGTCATGCTGTCTCTGATATAACGTACTGCTTCTTTGTAATGCCTTCCTATCCAAAAGGTTCATCATGACTCTCATGGCTGCAGTGCCCTCTCTCCAAACAAAGTTCATTTCTTAAAAGTAATTTCACATCAGCTCCTTTCCCAAACCAGTTGCTGCCCAACTGATTTTCAACAACTGTAGCAGAATTTTATTGTCTTGTATTCTGATTGTATACTATATCCCATAGGCATTTTCCTTCACATAACTCTTTGATATACATGTTTTATGTGTTTTGGGTGTGTACCTTTAAAATGTTCTGTTTTGATACAAAAGGGTAAGTTCATTCATGGAACAAGTATGACTACTTTCAGAAAAAAATGACTTACATATAAATTTCCTCTGTTACTTATATCCAGTTTCAATGTTCTTTTTAAAATATTCCATCTTTAAGAAAAGGATACATACTATTGTAAGGAGTCATTTGTCCTTTAGAGCTAAAGGCATATCAGCCCCATGAAAACTGACTTGAGTAGAGACACTTAGTTTTAGTGACTTGACTATCATGCTGCAGAGAGGCAGGGCTGTAGGCTGATGGCTACACAGAAGGCTGAGAGAATGCTTGTCTGGGAAGGGGTGCTCCTTATGCTATCTGATCATCTTCCTTTTAGTTTACAGCTTTCTTTTTCTATTTTTGCAAGTTCTCTGTTGCTTCCATGATGCCCTATGCTTCTTCCCAACAGAAAGATATCATTGTAAAAGACCTTTAAAAGTTAAATGTCGTCTTTGCAAACTGAATACCTAATGCTTTTTGCTGTAATTTAAAATTTTCCTTTTAACATGCTTTATACTTTATTGTCATGGTATCCACTCTGAGGTTGTACTTAGTGGCTAGGAAGGGACTTTTTCTGTTTACTTGCTCATATGGAGTATGGGCAGTACTCAATAAATATGCATTGAATGAATGAGAAAAATAATCTAGAAAAATGTTTTACATTAAGGACACTGAGATGCATACAGATATAATCAGAAATGACTGGATTTAGATGGAAATTCAAGTACATCATTTAATAATTGAAGAGACTAACTGGACATATCAAAGGACAGGGAAATGCAAATCAAAAAAACCCTAAGATTTCATCTTACACCAGTCAGAATGGCTAAGATTAAAAATTCAGGAGACAGCAGGTGTTGGAGAGGGTGTGGAGAAAGAGGAACACTCCTCCACTACTGGTGGGGTTGCAAATTGGTACAACCACTCTGGAAATCAGTCTGGCAGTTCCTCCGAAAGCTGGGCACCTCACTTCCAGAAGATCCTGCTATACCACTCCTGAGCATATATCCAGAGGATTCCCTACCATGTAATAAGGATACATGCTCTACTATGTTCATAGCAGCCCTATTTATAATTGCCAGATGCTGGAAAAAACCCAGGTATCCCTCAACAGAAGAGTGGATGCAAAAAATGTGGTATATCTACACAATGGAGTACTATTCAGCCATTAGAAACAATGAATTCATGAAATTCTTAGGCAAATGGATGGAGCTAGAGAACATCATACTAAGTGAGGTAACCCAGACTCAAAAGGTGAATCATGGTATGCACTCACTAATAAGTGGTTATTAAGCTAGAAAACTGGAATACCCAAAACATAATCCACACATCAAATGAGATACAAGAAGAAAGGAGGAGTGGCCCCTGGTTCTGGAAAGACTCAGTGAAACAGTATTCGGCAAAACCAGAACGGGGAAGTGGGAAGGGGTGGGAGGGAGGACAGGGGAAGAGAAGGGGGCTTACGGGACTTTCGGGGAGTGGGGGGGCTAGAAAAGGGGAAATCATTTGAAATGTAAATAAATTATATCGAATAAAAAAAGTTAAAAAAAAAAAAGAAAGAGAAAAAAAAAAAAAAAAAAAAGGACAATGAAGCTGTCCTCAAAGTCCTGTCTCCCAAATGGCTTAAGCATATTTGAAAATCATACATTGATTTATTATAGGATATTTAATGACTTTAATTTTCTTCAGTGTGACACTTTAGATGTCACTTGATTTCTATGGTGGGGCCATGCGTGAGGCATAATTTCAGGACTTCTGTTGCAGAAGAAAGATAAAAGCCCAGATAGACAGGAAACATTTGGTGGCATCATGAAACCGTTCTTTAAAAAAAAAAAATCCCACAGGGGAAATTGATTTGAAAACAAAACAGAAACAACTATGGGAAAATACTGTCATTCTCAAACCCTTTCATCCCATGTGGAATGTGTAACTCATAAACGCAGGCTTAGTAGTCAACATTGCTAATCAAGGGATAGTGTTACTCTGTCTGTGGGATACTCTATCTGTATAATGATGGACAGGGATTGCTGGTGGATGGTTCTTATCACTAATAGATAGGAACTGATGTCATTGTTGGAGATTAATGTAGGTAGACTATTCAATCAGTCACATGTTACTTGCAAATAAGGTAGAAACAAAATTGTACATTTTAACCTTACAAGATGATAAAAATGCATTTGAAATTATGACAATCAAAATACTATTTCAGATGAGTTTTGATTTGTGTAATCTCTTTCATTTACTTTTTCAAAGTTGGGAAGGTGCTCAGGTCAGTATGAAGGCATGGTCTTTGATGTTTGCTTATTGTAGGAGGATGAAGGCTGACGAGGAGAATATCATTCACTTGCCATCAGATACCATTCACATTGCTATGCAGGAACTACCAATACTTATTCTGATGCACAGCTTTAATAGAGAATCTTAGTTAAGAAGTTATATTTTTTCTTATCTAAAGTCTACACAAAGAGAACAGACTATTCTTTGTGAATGCCAATGAAATAAAAATGAATAGAGTATATTCTTGTCCATAGCAAACCAGCAATTATGGATTTGAACCCTAGAGCCTGAAAAAGGCTGCTCAAAACTCATCCCAAACAAGACTATTTTCATGTCAGAAAAGAAAGAAACCTCTACCCATGTAGTCAGCCTTTTGGTGTTCTATTTCAGTTCATACTCAATAACCCCTCTATGAGACATATATCATCATTCCTCTAGCATTTTATCATGGAAGCTAATGGGGCAGCAAGTTTCTATGATCACAGTTTCTAAGTCCAAGTTCACATCATCCTGTCTGTACCCCAGATACCTGAGTCCTGTGATTTACCAAAATAACATGATTTGAGTATGCCACTTGATAAGATAATATTCAGTTCTAGTGCAGAATTTGTGTGTGTGTGTGTGTGTGTGTGTGTTGTACACATGATTAAGATATGGTCATGTGCATACACCTATAGGTGACAGTTGAGATCGAGTGGCTTTCTAACTTCCTTAGTCACTTTTCACTTCATTTTCTGAGACTGAGCTCTCACTGAACCTGGAAATCATTATTTCAGCTAGACCAGATGGCAAGCATGTCCCAAAGTACTTCTTGTCTCTACCTTCACTATAGCATCATCAGATGGATGCCACCACACACAGCTTTTAAATGGGGCCTGAGGATAGGCCTGAGCTCAGGTATTCATGCTTATACCAAACACTGCACCACTGAGCCATCTCTGCAGCTTTTGAGTTGAAAGTTGGTGGATACCATGCAGGAGGAGCTACAATAAGGCAAATGACTTCTCTGGAGATGGCCCACCATCTTGTTTGGCTACAATGGGTATGCTCTGGAAAGGCATGGCCCCAGAGAAATCATCACAGGATCCCTTCTTGCTACCGATGTGCCTTCTCATGTTTGCCATTGGCACACTCCTCATTTATTTGGCTTGGTGTGAGCAGATACCAGGAGACCCTCCCTGCCTGTAGACTGATGTGAATACTTCGTGGGTGGTAGCTCATTCTGTTTGTCAAGTTTCCTTCAGGTCAACATGAAGATGAACATTCTTGAGATAACTAATGCTGCTTAGATAAACTCATGATCATGAAATTCCTGATTTGATTTAAGTCACTTTAGGAAGTTAGTTGGATTCGCATAATTTGGTTAAGTTAGGGTAGTTGATAGAAAGTCTAAAGTCAGGATCAAGACTAGAATGTGCCCCTTCTTCACAGAACATCAAGAGCTGCATCTTTGAAAGAAAGAATACAGTGTGAGCTTTCATGCCTTACCAGCATGGCCTGCTTAAACTTTGTTGATCCTTGACAAAAAAAAATATTGCTTTTGGGTGATAGTGAGCTTGTGGAGATATAGATGAGAATTGTTTAGTTAGATATAACTTTGAAAAAAGAAATATATAATCAATTATCCTGTTCTAATTTCCTCTTGTGTAATGATTTTAATTTGTTTTTGAAGAATGTTTTAGTGGTGATTGTTTAATTTGTGGCTATGAGGTAATTTTCTTTCCAAATAGAAAAATTTGGTCTTAAGGGGTATAAAAAGGGATTAAAAGAAAAAACTAAAATGCTGGAGCCTGCTTTTGCTTTAACAATTCTATATGTGTATGTGTGTGTTTGATTTACCCCCTTTTCTTTTCTGCAACTGCTGGCTCCCATAGGTTGCTACCTGAAACAACCCCTGTCATTCCCTCTTAGTACTGACCCTAGTAATAGCTTTCAGCACTGATCAGTAGTTACTGCCTACCTCAGTTTACCTTGTGGTGCCAAAGCTGGTCTTTGACAGTAAGTTTGCTTTAAAAATTAAACTAAATTTATTTATTTCAGACAAAAAAATTAAAGCTCAGCGCTTTGAAGCACTTGGCATTTGTCACATGGAAAATGTTTTCCAATATCCTCAGTTACTGTTTTTAAGTGTGAATTGAAAAAAAAATGTTGAGTCATTTTAAATGAATCATTTGCTTAATCACAATTACAAATATCCACTGAGACAAGGACACCAGCTTCTAGGGTGACACAATAGCAAGTTGGAGCTAACATCTTGAATCAAAAGCCCGATCTGTGTGAGCTGACAACATCCCTCCCCTAACATCTCAGCAGTCCACACAGGAGTGAAGAGTGCAGTCTGCATGCACCAGAGCAAAAGTGGAAAGGCTCTTGTCGATGGTCAACAATTTTCAGGCAACAGAGACCAAATAGGTCCTGTCTTTGCAATGTAGATTTTCTCATTAGTGAACCATATTGCATCTCATTCTCTATACAGATTGGAGCATGACGTTGCCAGAATACAATATAGAGCAAAATTAAACCTGCTAGCTTGGGAGGCAATAAATAAGAGAAACTTCAGATAAAGACAAAGGCAAAAGAGGAAAAATGAAAGAGGCAGAAACTCTGCTCTGGGGGTTGGAGCAGGTGCAGCAAGTTCTCTTTGGTATCTTGGGTGGAGGAGGACAGAAAAGGTGAAGGGACTTGGGAGCTGAAACAACCCTGACCTTAACCCTGCATTGGAGCAGAGTTCAAATCCTGTTCTGCAGAGCGAACTTAGGTAGTTGTCTGTCCACAGCTGATGTGTATTTGGAAGAAAATCCTCTTATTTTATTATTGTGTACACCAGCATTAATGCCTGTCATTGCAACTGATGTGAACACACACTCCTAATGAATGATACTTTTGTTTGCTTGTTTAAATTTAAAAGTGGACATGCTGAAAGATAGAGAGGAAAAATGATCACCAAGACATACTAGCATTTGATTCATATTTGAAAGAAAGGAAATGATGAATTCAACCTGAAATATGCTTTGTCAATCAAGAGTGACCAGTCTCACCTCTAGTGGAACTTGTCCATGCATTTCACCAAGGTAGCTGCTAGTTTATGTTCCAGAAACTTGGTGGTTAAGATCAAAGAAGTAAAAACATTCTAAGTAAGCTGTGAGCCATTTTTTTCTGTTGTTCCCTAGCTTAAAAGTTAGACCATTCTGCCTTGATGTTTGCCAACTCAATAGAAACATACCTTACTCTATGTAACAGACCCACCTTGACAGAAAGTTAAAAAAAATGAGTTGGGCCTACTCTCTGCTTCTCATTGTTCCGTATTATTACAGAGGTCTTGAGAATTACTTACACACAAGGCCTGAATTTCTCTAACCAAATCAGAAGTGGATAATTAGCTCTGTAAATACATTATTATGAATTATAGAAGGAGAGAAATCCATCTTTCAGGTGATCAATAAAGTCAGATTTAACTGCTTTCAAAATAGAACGGAAATTCTGTTAGGAAGGATGATACAGTCTTATAAGATTTTTATGTAGTTTTCTAGACTGTACTACAAAACAAAGAAAAAGTCTTAGAAGCACAGAGATGAATTTTGGAGGCAAGGAAAGCAAGATAATATTAAGGGAAGTTTGCATACAGGGGAACATCATTAACATCAAACAACGTGTGACAGGTACAGAGGATAAGGGGAGATATACACACATCAGAGGTTGACAGGATGGGGACACCGAGATAAGACGGAGATGGAAGGCAGTGGGTTATCTTTAAAGGCAGCTCTTAGTATCCCTTACTTGGTATGTGTCTGATAGGGAAATTCACCAACCACCCACCAAAATCTGAGTTAGAATATGACTTTTTGGCCCAAAGCATACTGTACAAATTTTGTTCAATCCTTTCTTTGTGAGTCTTGGTATCTCCTGAATTGGTTATTCTGGATCTCAGCTATGAGGATGCCAATGAGTCTTTATGATATCCTGCAGCCCTACAAGCAAAGTTCATATGGAAAACCCCAGGACACCACAGACAGAAATAGGCAGAGAAGAGAAATAAGAATTTTAAGAGATTCAGTGCCAAGGTCCCAGGCAGATCCAGACCAAAGTCACTTACACTCACTTATCTATTCTATTCTATTCAAAACCTTAGAATCCAATTTCCCAAAGACAGGTTCCTTAGAAACCAAAAAGTATCTCTCATCCATAATGCAATATTTAACTGTTGGAGAAAATGTCCTGATTGTCACATACGAAGGTGTAAAGAGTCCAGAGTCCCCCTGTTTATACTATGGAAAAACTGATACTTTTTAAATCATAGGCAAGTGTGTTTCTTGGCTAGTCATCTTCACTAAACTCAGCTATATATGTGCAGGGAACAGTTATCTTCAGTCCATAATCTTTGGTGAAGATTAAGTACTAATCACCTGAGTAATTTATGGGTAGACAGACAGAATGAAGTGCCTAAAGAATGCAGAGAAGAGTAAAAATTAGTTCTTTCTAAGTTGCAGCTACTTAACCAGGAATGTGATTGACATATTTTCTTTATGGTTGAGGTGAAGCTGTTGGAAGGCAGGGGTGCCAGCAGAAGAGAATATTTAGCTCAGAGGACACATTGGGTCTGGATTTCTGTTCTGGTTCAGGGAAAAACTAGAGCATGTAGGCAGACAGTGTTCTGGTGCAGAAAGCAGAAAAGCCAACTATGCTTTTTGTGGGAGACTGTGAGTTGAAGGAGCTAAGGAAGGAGGTATGGAAATTGCTTTAAATTTTAGGTAGGTCTAGGGACTGTGATTTTTATCTGGAGCCAGTTTGAGAACAAGAAGATTTAAGAGTGGCCTGATAGACTGAATTGTGAGCTTCCCCAAGGATAATTAGGGTGGGAGATAGGTTCCTAATAGGTTTCCATGCTTCTCATCAGAAACACCTCGGGCAAGTAGATATCAAAACGATTGCCATAGCTAGCAGATGTTTTTAGACCATAGACAGCATGGGACTTAGACAACCTGTTAATTTAGTTTTCAGTTCATGAAAACAAACTGTGATGTACAGGGAAAGGGGAGCAGACCCCAAACATAAGAAATATTAGATGCCTTTGCAGATCTGGAAGAAGTTCAAGTGCTTCTGGCACTTGTAAAGAGGCAGATGTCCCATCTGGAGTGAGGTTAGATCAGAATGCACCTCAGTTGCCTGGTAATAAACTCCTGCCATCCTGAGGTGTTGCCACAAGCAATGGCACCAAGGTCTCATCGGCTCTTACTGCCAGCAATAGAGTGGAAGCTGTAGGGAGTCATTGGGTTCTTATTCATTTTTAATCCTGAAGGCACTGACATGTAAATGAGTCAAGGTAATTAAGCCCAAGCAATAGCAGGGTGGGAGTTGAGGATGAGTTAGATTTGTTCCATCACCGTGGGGAAGCACTGTGTTTCAGAAGCCCAGGTTCTCACAACACAGGGTGCCTATGAAGTGGTATGGCATCTCTGTACAGTTCTGCAGACAAGTGTTCACATGAAGACATTCACTTCTCTAAATGACAAGAATTGGTCTCCAGCTGGCAACTCCAGTGCAACCAAGATATGGGATCTAAGTGGAGAGGACAGAAACAAGACCATGCCTTCCAGAGCTAGATGGGGGCCTCCTGTGGTTGTCTTGGCAAAAAGCCTGGACTGTCCTTTGTTCCCCACCATCCTGACTTTGGAAATAATATTATCATCTCTAAATTAACAACTCTCAGGGAGAAGAAATGGCTTAGCAGTTATGAGCGCTGGCTGTTTTTCCAGAGGTCCGGATTTGATCAACAGCATCCACATGGTGGGTGGTTCAGCGCCCTCTGCTGGCCTCTGTGGGCACTACGCTAGTGAATGGTGCACAGACATACATGAAAGCAGAGCACACATTAAAACCTTAAAACAAACACTCGGCCTGTTTGATATATTAGTAGGAAACTTCTGGAGAGGCTAACAGGAGCCCAGATGCAGTGTCTCAGCTTTGACCTGAGCACTAGTCCATACTGACTCAGGATTTCGCCACTAACAGGGTCAAGGGCAGAATGGCCATGGTGCTTGTCTTTTTCAATATCTCGCATGATGGTTGCATTCCTCTAAATATGGGGGCACGGGTTTGTGCAGCTGAACCGGAGGCTTCTGTCCAGGCTCTGCTCTCTATGGAAAACACTAGGCGCATTTTAGGGCAGTGAGTCACTTTTCCTGGGGCCCAGATTCTGGAGTGACAAACCTTTGCTAAAAGCAAGAAATGAAATTCCAATTTTAAAGGTCATGTTTTCCTTTTAAATTCTAAGTGAAAACATTTTTGAAGCTAGACTGGTCTTTTTCCCTTCAAACTTCTGACTGAAGGCTGCTGACAGATTTTCTCCTAAACCTGCGTTTCAGCTTACTCTCTCTTCCTTTCATCCCACGGCTACTGCTTTTCTTGTTATTTGGCTTTCATGGTCATTATTTAAATTATTGCTATTGCTATTATTGCTACTTCCAGATAGTGATATATATATATATATATATATATATATATATATATATATATATATATATATATATGATATAATATCACATATATATCACTACCAATATATATATATATATTAATCTGAAGTAAATAATGGTTTTGAAAAGGAAAAATTTATACTTAGCCTAAGCATACTAATTGATCTATGGAGGCTTCAAAGGCTGTATGTCTAGTTATCATCCTAATATGTGATTAAGGTTTATAAAAGTACTTATATACATTATACACTTATATGTATAATATAAATTACATACATATGTATGTATGACATGTATTATATTATAAACATTCAAATATTATATGTGTGAATGTATATGTGTTTTGTTTAGCAATATTTTCTAAATTGAGACCTTCTACCTTGAAAAGAAACACATTCAGGCTCATGTTTTAAAAGGAGATGACCCATTCCGTCCTTCAGGGAAGCTTAGGACTTAGGATGTACTAAAGGGCAGAGGCTCCTTAAGACACGAGAAGTAAACAACTCGAAAGCTTAAGCATGTCCCTGGAAAACAGTCAGATTCACTAGGCCCCTCCCTCATCAGATGTATGTAAATGATAGATAGCTGAGGGACATTCAGAAAAGCCCAGGTTCTTAGAAGAGGCTCGGAGCAGCCAAACTGCTTGAAGGCAGCCCAGCTGAGCTTCATGGAAGAGGCGGAGATTAGGGGAGCTGCCTAGAAGAGGCTCAGACCAACCAATCTATCTAGAAAAGTTTCTCTTTACTCACTTGAGCTGCCTCCAAATTGTGCAGTGAGCTCCAGATTTCCAGCTTGTGATCTGTCCCCTAAACTGGGGTGATGCAGCAATTGTTGAATCATTTATGTTCCTATAAGTAACCCTGATAGGACCTGTTTGTTTACCAAGTTGGGCTTTGGTGATATTTGTACTTCTGTCTTGTTGATTCCTCACCTGCGTAAGTAGACGTTTCTTTCAGTCTCTCCAGGAACAGTGTCACACACCTCCTATCTGTGTGTGTAGGCAGTATGGACTTGTGTATGTATACTCATATGCAAAGGTACATGTAGGTATGCGAATGTGCAGATATGAAGATATTCATGGGAGGCCAATGAATAATGTCAGGCACCTTTCTTCAGATGTCAACACTTTTAAGTCAAAGCCTTTCATTGGCCTGGAGCTTACCAGAGGACTGGTGGGTCACTGAGCCTCAGGGGTGTGTCTGTCTCCATCCCCTCAGAGGTGGGATTATAAAGCTGCACCAATTTTACAAAAATAGGTTTAAGGGGGATTAAATGAGACTCTACAAACTGAGTTCTCTCTCCCTCTCTGATATGAAGTGTTTGTTCTCCATATTTCTTTGAGGGTTCATTTGGGGGTCACAGTTCTGCAAAGGCTGTGTCTGATCACTTTATCCCATAATGATTTCAGTGTCTTTTGAGTTACTGGATCGATATTGTCTCTTCCATATTTAGCAGATGCTGCTAAGCTGAAGTTGGATGCAGAGGATGATAATCACAGGGTAATGCCAACATCCAAATGAGCACGCCCTTCAAAGTTAGCTCTGTGGGAAGTCAGACACTTTCTCTTCAGTAATGCTTAGTGCCCTTGTGTCTTTCTCTCTCTCTCCCTCCCCCTCTCACTCACTCAATCTCTCTCTCATTGTTCTAAGTTTACTGGTCTTAATTTACAATTCACAATTTACATGCCCCCCCAAATATCTCATTCCATACATGAACTAGGACGTAGACTGTAATGACATTCCTTATCCTGATCGGCTCCCTTATACATCTGACTTTGATAGAAAGGACATTGGGAAGGCTCCTCAGATAAAATCTGCCCTCTCTAATGAAGATTTTTATCTAGCATATAGCATACAATAAATATTTGATAACAGATTGATTGAATTTAGCACTTGAGAGGATAGTGAGACTTAGGTGATGTTGGCTCAAAAAATTGCAGTGGAAAAATTGCCACAAGCACTGGCACAGTATTGTTTCTTCTACTTATATTACCATCTTATTTAATTTTAACAGATGCTATACATTCATTATGCAAAGAACTTATGTTTTCTGTTTCTTTTGGTACTCTTCCTGAAGCGCCCATGGCTAAGGTTTGGAAGTATTTTCTCTTGCTATGTATCAGGCTGTGTATAACTTCCACAGAAAAACTGTGCTTCAAGATCAAGAAGGAGAGAGAAAAGGAATCAATTGGCTGCATTGACAGTATCATGGATGGTATAGGAAACACATTATAGCTTGACCAAGTACTCCTTGCTTTGCTGAAGTTCTGTTTCAGTGACACCTTCCACTGAAGAATGTTACATCTGAGGAGCAAAAGTCTACTCTCCTGCACTGGAGAGTTGCAGAATGTTGGTCCAAGACCTTTTCTTTAGCTGAAAGTAATTTTCTCATGGAGCTTGCCTAAGCATGACCCACGCATCCCCTCAAATACTTACTATCATTTATTTGGTAAAGACTTTTTCTTTTGTTTTCTTTTATTTACTCTACAAGGTTTGTAGGTAAAACATTGGGGGTTCTCTCTCATGTGTCAATTAGATATTTCATCACAGTATAGACTCAGAGTCATTTTAGACCTGAGACTGACATCTTCACAATATTTGAGTGGTACTCACATTTCCAGATGATGACTATTGGGAAGTACTCAACAATTGTAGGAGGAATGAAGATGAATGCATAAGATGGTTGGAAGGTGTCTGTTCCCTGTCTCTTACTCCATTCTTTCCTTTATAACAAAGTCCTGAATTTTCTCCAACTTTTTCTACCCCAAAACATAGGTACCTTTATTAACATAAGTGCAAAATAAATGATTACTCTTCCGTTTATCATTTTCCTCATTCTTCCCTAAGGGATAACAACCTACATAATTGCTGAGATAAGAGCAAAACACTCTTGTGATTCCTGGATCTCACAGTTTTACTGCTTGGCATGAGGATTTATAGGAGTCAGAATCTCCCACTGGCTCCTTTACATGACACATGCAGAATGGAGAGGGTTCCTTTCAGCAAACTTGCCTCTTTTCATCTTCTCTGCATGTAAATGAGGCTGACTAGTCCAATATGTTTTTTCAAATGAAAAATACTGTTTGATTTTCCAGGATCCCTGTACCATAGGCAATGGGGAAAATACTGTTCATGACTTCACTCAATATTTATTTTCTGCTTTTTTTTTAATATCAAAAACCTGTTTCTCCTGGTAGCTAGAGAGATTGCTTTATTCCCCAGCTCCCAGATACTCTTATTTCTCTAAGAAAATTGTGGTGTCCCTTTCTTTTTACAAATATTTATGAATAGGCTTTGTACTTATTTGAGTAAGAATAGCCCTTGTAGGTTCATATATGTGAATGCTTAGTCATCAGGGACCAGTACTGCTTGGGAAAGGTAGAAAGCAGCCTTGTTAGAGCATGTGTCTTTGTTGGAGGAAGCTTGTTGCTGGGGGAGGGCTTTGAGGTCAAGTCTAGTGGCTTCTCTTCCTTCTGCATGAAGATCCAGATGTAGAACTCTCAGCTACTTCTTGAGTACCATGTCTACCTGAGTGCTGCCATGCTTCCTGCCATGATGACTATGAAGTAAAATTCTGACATTGTAAGCCAAACCCAATTAAGTACTCTCTCTTATAGGAGCTCTGTGTGACAGTCTATTTACAGTAACAGAGCCAGGAATATATCCCAATTCTGGCCAGTAAAATTTTGTAGGTAAAGTTAGCAGATACTCCTAGAAAAATGGGTATTTCCTGATAAGTAACTGTGGAGTCTCTCTCCTCTGTGTATTCTTGTATTCTAATAGCGTACTTATAAATAACATAATCCTCATCCTTCCAGCCTTAGGATAAACCTGATACATAGAGGAAGAGGAAAGGCACAGTATGGCTGAGGCGTAGCTTCAGAACCTGCAGCCCCAGAGAGAGTCCTCTAACTTCTTGATATATAAGATGATTCACCTTGCTATCAGGCCAGTCTTGCTTGGTGATTTTTGCCTCTGTAGTCAATAGTATGTTAAACTTAGAGCTAATGTTGACACTGTGCTTAATTTCATTTCTGACTCTTGGGTCTATATTTCAGATTACTGGCATCCTTAAAGGGACATGTTATAATTATGTAGCTGGAACCAGCCGCCTTCTCTGCCAGTCTTACTTAGATTATATCAGTAAGGTTGTGAAATATTTAATACAATTGAGTGCTCCATGTAGTGTTACAACAATCTTCTTGGCAGAAGTATCTGCAATATTTTCTAAAGAAATACATTATATACCATCTGTCTGTCTGTTGCACCACAAGTTTAACTGCTATTGGTCTAAAGAGACATGTAAGTCTTAGCATAGCTTGTGAAGAACCAGATATTTTACAAACAATACTTAGGGCAGCAACATATTGTTACGTGAAGGGTAATTATTGGCAACCAAGGCATAAATACCTTTTTAAGAATCATAACTATATTTTTCAGCTTCAATTGTGCTCTTCTGTGTTTTAACATTACAGTTTTGACAAGTAGTTTTTTTAAAACTATAAATAAATAATTAAATAAAAAGTAAAAAAAAAAATCATGACATAGTCTTCGTAGTTCATATATTTGTGTCTTCACATTTAGAAATGTATGCCAGGATATTGCCCAGAGGGTATTTCTCAGAACAATTTTCCTGCTAGCTGGGCACTGAAAATGCCCAGAGGCTGTGTTATTTCTTATTAATCTCTCTAAGATTCATGAGAGGCATAGGCTTATCCAGAGCCCGAGAAGCCTTAAAACAAGAAAATATTCTTTCCTTTACTTCTCTTAGTGTCTGTCAAATTTATTTTGACAAAGCGCCTATATCCTATGTTGTTTTATGGGACACCCTTGGGAGAAAGCTGATGGATATGAAACAGCTAAAGCTTGCAAATGCTGTCCTCCAAAGCAAGTGCTTCACAGAGTACATGTGCTAAACCAAGTTTCTATTATTGCGGAAACCTTGGTCTTCAGAAAGAACATGCTTGGTTAGCTCTATAGAAACTCAAAAGCAAACCATTCAATATAGTTTGTAGGCATGAACAATATAGGTGCTTCCTCTGGACCATTTTGTAGCTCAGTAGACATGGAGCTATAACTTGAGAGCTTGTCTTCCCTCAACTGGAATGCTGAACAGGGCGCTATGATTTATAACTTAACAGCAGGCAGTAGCAGAGCCTCAAGGTCAGGCTAAAAAAAATACAAGCCAGTTGAATAGGACTCATACTCAGGAAACCAGACAAAAATATAACTCTCTATATATTTCGAAACTTATTAAAATATTTAAAATACCTGCGTGATTTTGATCCTTAAATAAGTAGAACCTTAAGTTGTCTTTCCTAATGACTCACTCTTTCCTAATGTTAATAAAGAGAAATGAATGCAATGAAAAGAGAGGTCATAAAAGCCTGTGTTGTTCAATGAAACAGCTGGTCCAGGAGCATTTGTAAAGACATTAGAGAAACGTGCTGCAGGAGAACATCAGCATGAAGCTTTTACTGACGAATGGTCAGGCTTCAGCCACCCCTGCATCTCTTTCAGCATCTCCTAGCAGCTGTGCTCCCTTACAGAGGGTCTTGCGGACGTTTTGTCATCTGTGGTTTTATGTATATTTGATTGTTGATTATATATACAGGGGTTTCCTTGTTATGGATAATCCACATAAATACCAAAATAAATGAACTAACAAACAAACAGCACAATTTTGTTTTCTGTTACAGTCAAAACACACCCTAGCTATGTTGTCTGTTACTTTGTTCCCTTGTGCTTAGCAAACAGAGGCTCATTTTAAAAATACAATTAGGGAAGTAGATCTTTCCAAAGTCATATTAAAATTTCAGGCCAAATGAAAGTATCTGTGGAATTATCTGGGCTAAGGTTACACTTAAAGGTCACACTCCTATTCCCCCCACCCTCTCATCTTACAGTAGGGCCCACTGAAGTAGGACCATTCATTTTTGCCATATGATGGCACATACGTTCCACTTGAGAAACACGCACTGTTTTGCTAACAATGTATCTTTAAAAATTATTGCAAAAAGGTATAATATTTCACATAAAGCTCTTATTTGAAAGTGGTTTCTTGGACAGCCTAGCTTGGTAAATCTCACTTTCTACTCTTTAATCACAGTAATCAGTATACAAGTAGATACTCTGTCAGTGGTGTGGGCCAAATAATTGTTTTATTAAAGAGTGGGTCTAATTATATCTCCCACCAATACTTTGGTCATAGTTAAGTCTACCTATTGCAAAAGGCAGCTTAGGTCTGACTCATTTGGTTTGCACATTTATATACTTAGAGGCACATCATTACTGTGATTTTGGAATTTTAACATAGTCATGCTAAAATGAATGCTACATATGTTCACATTAGACCTCTTCATCTTACATTTCAGGGAAACAAGTTGAAGAAGGGTTACATAACAGTCTGTATCCACAGAGCCAATAACAGATGTGGCAGTAGATCCTTCCTAGGTAGGACCTTCCCTTCTAAGGGACTCTGACTCAGGCATCATGGTGAAAAGGTGTCTAAGAGGAATTTGTGCTCAGTTTATCACAAAATGTCTCTTTAAATATTCCCAGCATGAAGACCTGAAAAGGAATTTTAAAACAATGTCTTTTGCACATGTTAGGACTACTGCACTTGTAAACTCAGCAGCTGTGGCTGTCTGTACAAAACCTGTACAGGATAAAGCTCTTCAACACTGTAACGGATATTGGGAGGGGGATCATAATCCTTGACATCTGAATGAGGATCTATGGATAGCTGATGGCTTCAAGAGAAAGGAGAGTCAGTTTACTTTAAGAGGGTGGCTATTTTTAGGTCAACCATACTCCAGCAGGTAGATAGAAACCTATGGACATCACAACTAGAATTTTTGTATCATTAAACTCAACAGTAACAAGAAAAAGAAATCATTGGGTATGGGGAGAGAGGAGAAGATCTGGTAAGTATTCGAAGAAGGAGTTGTGGGTACATATGATAAAAATACAATGTATTAAATATTAAAATTAATAAAATATTTACCTAAAGAAATGATATGGGTATATAAAACTATTTGCATCTCCTTACCATCTACAATTAGGTTAAACCAATAAAGAAAATCCTGAGTTTTGCAGGCAAATGGATGGAACTAGAAAATATCATCCTGAGTGAGGTAACTCAGACCCAAAAGGATATTCATGCATATACTCACTAATAAGTGGATATTAGCAAAAAAAAAAAAAGTACAGAATATAGTCCACAGAACTCAAAAAGGCCAACAAGTTGAAGGGCCCAAGTGAAGATGTCTGAGTCCCACTTGGGAGGGAGAAGAAACCAATCACAAGTGGGGAAGGAGGGACCTGGGAGGGAAAGTGGATAGGGAACCAGATCTGCTATTGGGTGAGGTAGAAGGACTGAAACCCTGAGGTCCATCAGAAAGAATGGAAACAGGTAGCCTTTGGAGGTAGGAGGTTGGGGGAAATTAGCATGCACCAGAGACCTTGGAGTTAAGAGACTCTCAGGTTTCAAAGGGAGGAAACTTAGATAAAATGCCTGACAGTTGCGCCAGGCGTGGTAGTGCATGCCTGTAATCACAGCACTTGCGAGGCAGTCAAATTTCTGAGTTTGAGGCCAACTTGGTCTACACAGTGAGTTCCAGGACTCACAGAGAAACCCTGTCTCGAAAAACAAAAACAAAAACAAATGAAAAACAAAAACAAAAAAAGCGTGACAGTAGAAAGAGGGAACTTATAAAGCCTACCTCCAGCAGGAAGATATGGAAGATACGGCATCAAGTGAGGGAGGGGGTGGTCATCCTATAGTCAAAACTCTGACCCATAATTGTTCCTGTCCTGTATGAAAGAATTGAAGGAATGAAAGAACTGCAGGAATGGAAATGGATAGGAGCCCGAGGAAAAGAAGGTCCAGGGACATCCCCAAAGTGGGATCCAGCTCAAGGGGAGGGAGGCCCCAAGGCCTGACACTTACTGAGGCTATGGAGTACTCACAAAAAGGACCTATCATGAACATAGTCTGGAAGACCCAACAACAGCTGAAAAAGTCAGATGCAGATATTTATACTCAACTAATGGACAGAAGCTGCTGACCCTGTGGTTGAATTAGGGAAAGGCCAGAAGAAGTTGAGGAGGAGGGAGACCCTGTAGGAGGACCAGCAGTCTCAATTAACCTGGACACCCAAGATCTCTCAAACATTGAACTGACCACCAACCAGGCAGCGTATACCAGCTGATATAATATCTCCAACACAGATACAGCAGAGGACTGCTGGGTCTGGGCATAGTTAGAGAAGATGCACCTAACCCTCAAGAGACTGGAAGCCTCAGAGAGTTTACAGGTATGGCTATGTGGGTGGTGGGTGGTAGGTGGTGAGTGGTGACATCCTTGTGGAGACACGGGTGGGAAGAGGAGGTGTGGGATGTGGAACAGTTGGAGGGTGGCCTGGGGTAGGTGAATAAAATCTGGAGTGTAAATAAATAAATAAATAAATAAACAACAACAAAGGTAAAAACAAAAGTATCTACTAACCCAGACCCCTGGGAGCCACCAACCAAAGAGCATACATGAGCTACCCCACTCTTCCATACATATGCAGCAGAGAACTGCCTTGTCTGGCCTCAATGGAGAAGAAGTGCCTAATCCTATAGAAACTTGATGCTCCAGGGCAGGGTGATGCTGGCAGGGGTGAGGTGGGGATGGGTGGGTGAGTGTGTGGAAGCATCCCTCAGCAGCAAAGGTATGGGGAATAGAATGACGAGCTCTGGGATGGAGGACCGTGAAGAGGACGGCATATAGAAGGTAAATAAATAAGATAATTTAATAAAAACTATACTTACAGATAACTATAATATATAGTCTATTATAAGGAGTCCACTAAAATTATATTATGTTTAATAAGTAGTATTTCTAGACATAAAATCAATATTTAAGCCTATATATTGGGAAAGAACAAAGAATAAATAGAAAATAGACTTCATTTATAATAACATTAAGCAATATAAGAATTAAAAGTAAATCAAAATGTAAAATTTTGATCATTAAAATTATAAAACTATGTTGAAATGAAGAAAACTTCAATGAACAGAAAGAGATCACTGTGCTTATGCGTTAGATGACTTAATATTATTAAGATGCAGTGTTTCTCCAAATTCATCTGTGGTCCAAAGCAACAATTTCAAAGCCCCATCTAGTTTCTTTGTAGAAGTTTCAAATCAGATAAGCTGATTTGAAATTTTGTAAGAAAATTCAGAAAACTCAAGATAATCAAAACAATCTTGAAAAGTATAGAGTGGAAAGAGTTGCACTTTCCAGTTTCAAAAGTGTAAAGGTACTGTAATAAACATAGCATAGTATTGACACTCAAAGTGACAGATATACAGAATAATAAAATAGAATTTTAAATTCAGAAAGAAATTCTATAATTATCACATTTAACTTTAAATATATATTGTATTAAATATATATAAATTAATATATAGAGTTGTAAATATATATGTAATCATTTGAATATATATGCACATATATGGTTTAAAAACACAAATACTATTGTTAAAACTATTAAATTATTAGTTGTAAATATAGGTATGGATATCCATATTTTTGTACTAGCCAGTTTCATAAAGTAGAAGCAAAGGATATTTAAATTGCAAGCAAAATAACAAAAATAAATAAAAATAAATACAATGGAAACAACTAAAATTATACTAGTTTGTTAAATGAAATTATTAAGAATGTAAAGAGAACTCACAGAAGTGGAAATACTTTTGAAAATTATATCTAACAAAGGACTTGTATATAGGTATCTTAGTGTTAAGCTGATAAATCACAGACTCTCACTAAGTGTCTCAGTTGATAATTGTCTATAAGGTTAGTCTGTGACATGTTTGGGAGAGATTGCTTGTCTTGATAATTGATGCAGGAGGAATCAACACACTGAATGGGAATAGTCCCTGGGCAGGTAAGCCTCGCCTGTCTAAGACATTTGCTGAACATGAGTTTGAGTGAGCAAATCAGCCACCTGAATTCCTCCATGGTTTCCACTATAAGCTCCTACCTGAATTCCTGCACTGTCATTTCTTTTTTTTTTAATTTCTTTTTATTTATTGATGTATTTTTAATTTACATTTCAAATGATTTCCCCTTTTCTGGGTCCCCACTCCCCGCAAGTCTCATAAGCCCTCGTCCCTCCCCCTGTTCCTCCATCTACCCCTTCCCACTTCCCTGTTCTGGAATTCCCCTATACTCTTGCACTGAGTCTTTCCAGAACCAGGGGCCACTCCTCCATTCTTTTTGACATCATTTAATATGTTGATTATGTCTTGGGTATTCAATGTTTCTAGGCTAATATCCACTTATCAGTGAGTGCATACCATGATTGATCTTTTGAGACTGGGTTATCTCACTTAGTATGATGTTCTCCAGCTCCATCTATTTGTCTAAGAATTTCATGAATTCATTGTTTCTAATGGCTGAATAGTACTCCATTTTGTAAATATACCACATTTTTTTGTATCCACTCCTCTGTTGAAGGACACCTGGGTTCTTTCCAGCTTCTGGCTACTACAAATAGGGCTGCTATGAACATAGTGGAGCATGTGTCCTTATTGCATGCTGGGGAATCCTCTGGGTATATGCCCACGAGTGGTATAGCAGGGTCCTCCATAAGTGTCGTATCCAGATTTCTGAGGAACCGCCAGACTGATTTCCAAAGTGGTTGCACCATCTTGCAATCCCACCAGCAGTGGAGGAGTGTTCCTCTTTCTCCACATCCTCGCCAACACCTGCTGTCTCCTGAGTTTTTGATCTTAGCCATTCTGACTGGTGTGAAGTGAAATCTCAGGGTTGTTTTGATTTGCATTTTCCTAATGATTAATGATGTTGAACATTTCTTAAGGTGTTTCTCAGCCCTCCAAAGTTCTTCATGTGAAAATTCTTTGTTTAGCTCCATACCCCACTTTTTAATGGGGTTATTTGGTTCTCTGGGTTCTACCTTCTTGAGTTCTTTGTATATATTAGATATTAGCCCTCTGTCGGATTTAGGGTTGGTGAAGATACTTCCCCAATCTGTTGGTTATAGGTTTGTGTATTGAATGACAATGATCTCCATAGGCCCATATGTCAGACTACATGGACCCCAGCTGGTTTGGGAAAGGATTAGGAGGTATAGCCTTATTAGAGGAGTATATAATTTGTGTGTGGACTTGAAATGTCAAATGTCTTGCATCATTTCCAGTGTGCTGTGTGTTTTCTTATGTATGTTTGAGATGTGAACACTTGACTGTTCTTGCCATCATGCCTTTGCTCTGATATCAGAGACTCTAGTCTTTTTTTTTTTTTTTAACTGTAAGCTCGATTAACTGCTTTCTCTTATAAATTTCTGTGGCCATAGTATTTTGTCACAATAGAAAAGTAAGTAATACAGAATGCAACCTTGACATATAAGCCAACTAAACCCTTCCATTTTCTAATTGTTTTTGGCCATGTAATTTGTCTCAACAACAGAGAAAAACTAAAACTAAAATTAGTACCAGGAGTGGGGCTTTTTTTCCTCATAATATTTGCTGGAGGGTTGTGAATTAGAATTTTGAACTGGAAAAGCTATTGAATGACAATAGCTTAAAGGACCATCATTCAGGAGCTTGGCAGATAAGTGTAATGAGAGAAATTCAGATGATAGAGGCCAGACTTAGATATTAGTAAGAAAAAACTCTATTAAGGCTGGGATATATTCCTTTCTGAAAGAACTGCAAGGACAATAATGGAGAAGAGCCTGAGGAAAAGGAGTTCCAGGACAGGCCCAAAGTGGGATCTAGCTCAAGGGGAGGTGCCAAGGCATGACACTATTACTGAGGCTGTGGAGTGCTCACAAAAAATGGCTTATCATGACTACCTTCTGAAAGACCCAACAAGCAGCTGAAAGAGTCAGATGTAGATATTTACATCTAACCAATGGACAGAAGCTGCTGACCCCTGTGACTGAATTAAGGAAAAGCTAGAAGCTGAGGAAGAGGGAGACCCTGTAGGAGGACCAGCAGTCTCAACTAATCTGGACCTCTGAGATCTCTCGGATACTGGATCACCAACCAGGCAACATACAAACCAGCTGATATGAGGCCCCCAACATATATACAGAAGAGGACTGCCAAGTCTGGGTTCAATCAGAGGAGATGCATCTAACCCTCAAGAGACTGGAGTGAAGAGCTCTGATAGGCTGGGGGTGGGGATATCTTTGTAGAGATGGGGGAGGATATATGGGATGTGGAACAGTCAGAGGGTGGACTGGGAGGGGTATAAAATATGGAATATAAAAAAATTAAATAAAATTTTAAAAAGATTGGAATACGGACTATTCATATATTTCAAGCTAATAATGCATGCACTTTGATCAAATGAGCTATCATTAATAAGATACTAACATTACTGAGGTGAAATACTTTGTGCTTCATTGATACAACAGAGTGCTATTCATGCTGGAGGTGATGAATATGACATGGTTAATAAGAATCTAGCATCATTCAGCTAAATCTTTTGTATTTCATTTGGGCAATAGAAAACTGTTCTCTGTCAGCACACAGAACTTTTTCATCTGGTACTGGTTTGCAAGGTATGTATGAGTCATGGAGGTCAGCTTAATCTTGACAACATGTGGAAGGATCTGTCCTGATGGAGTGGCTGGGAGAGGCTACTGGTGAAGGGAAAGCCTCAGTTATAATTAAGAAACAAAATATTGTAAATGCCAGAACCATGGGGTCTCTGTCATATGTAGTGAGAGGTGTGTGGTGGAACCCACTTAAGCTTATGAAATGAGTTATTTGCTGTGGATGTCAGAGGTGCAGACATGGGACTTCCTAAGCTTTTTGAGTCAGAAATATGCAATGTGTGAGGCCCAGAAATTAGAAATTGAACTGTAGTACTGAATTTACAATGATGGATTTTGGGTTTCCTTTGATATTATTGTTCCCAGGATTTTCCTTTTGAGAAGAAGTTCTAAGACTTTTGTGATTTTACAGGAGTCCAAATTAAGAAGCTTGATTTTTCTTTTAAATTGTTCTTTTTTCATATTATACATCCTGTCCACAGTTTCCTCTCCCTCTAATCCTCCCTGTTCTTCCCCTATATTCCCTATCCCCTAGATCCACTGTTCTTTAATTTTCCTTCAGAAAAGAGAGGGCCTCCCAGATATATCAGCCAAACAGAACATAACAAGATAAAAGAAGACTATGCACAAACCCTCACATCAAAGCTGGGCAAGGAAGTCCAGTAGGAGTAAAAGAGTCCCAAGAGCAGGCAAAAGAGTCAGAGACATCCTCCTTCCCACTGTTAGGAGTCCTACAGAAGCCCCAAGCTAAACAATGATAACACTTACATAAGTGACTTAGGAAAGTCTTATAAAGAATCCTTAATTGTTGGTTCAGTCTTGTGACACTCTATGAGACCTCTAGTTGCTTCTGTGGGTCTTGTTCTCTTCTGACTCCTACAATGCTTCCTCCCACTCTCTGCAGTGATCTCAAGCTCAGCCTAATGATTGGCTGTGGGTCTCTGCATCTTCCCCATCAGCTGCTAGAGAAGTCTGATTGGGCTAGGCATAATCATGTTTACCTTTCTGGTCTGGATTACATCACTCAGTATGACTTTTGTTTTTTAAATATAGTTCCATCCATTTGCCTGCATGATGTCTTTTTTTAAACAGCTGAGTAATACTCCATTGTGTAAATGTACCACATGTTCTTTATCCACTCATTAGTTGAAAGACATATAGGTTGTTTTCAATTTCTGGCTATTATAAATAAAGTCATTATGAATACAGTTGAGCAAGTGTCCTTGTGGTAAGATGGACAGCCTTTTGGGTATATACCCAAGAGTGGTATAGCTGAGTCTTAAGGTAGATCAATTCCCAAATTACTGAGAAACCATCATATTGCTTTACATAGTGGCTGCACAAGTTTGCACTCCCACCAGCAATGGAGGAATGTTCCCATTGCTTTATATCTTTACCAGCATTAGCTGTCACTAGTGTTATTGATCTTAGTTGTTCTGACAGGTGTTAAGATGGAGTCTTGAAGCATCCTTAGCCATCAAGTAAATTTAAGTTTTAAAAAGACACTGGAGTTTTAAAGCAAAGGACAGTTTTAAGACTATAGGACTTTAAAAGTTGAACTGTGTATTATTTGTGATTTATAATATTAACATGATATCTTGGAGGCAAGGAATGAAAGATTATGCTTTAAGGTATTTGGGTGCCAAATTGACAAGGGATGATGTAGTCTAGTTAGTATTAACTGTCTACTTGACAAGTAATCTTCTGAAAAAAAAACTCAAGTAAGTTGTCTATTGGGTTTATCACTAAGGTATTAACTTGTTTATTAATTGATGTAGAAGGACATGTTACACTGTAAGCAGGACCATTCCTGGGGAAATTGGTCCTGTGCTGTATAAGAAAGCTCATTAAGCATGAGCCAAATGAAGTGAGCTGTGAGTTTCATGATTTCTACTACAAGTGACTGCTTAAAGTTCTTGACCGACATTTTTCTCTTTTTATTCTTATATTTTCACTATAAATTCAAATATATTTTTATCATATAAAGTATGATATGAAGGTACTTTCCTCTCCAAAGTACCTTCCTATCCCAACTCCCAACTTCTTTCCCCCAAATGAAACAAAATCTCAATATAACAACCCCAAAACAAATCCCAAGAAACCAAAATAAAACCACATGCAGGTATAAATAAGGAATTGGTCGTTAACCTTTCCCCTAGTGGATGGATATTCATTCATTAATTAATTCATTCATTCATTCACTTACCCATCCATTTTTAAGTATAAAAAATATAAGATAAGACAAAAAAACTATCACATCAAATTTGAACAAGACAAACCTAAAGAGGGAAAAGAGTCCAAAAGAAGGAAAAAGAATCAGAGACCTACTCATTTGCACACTGAGGAATCCCATAAAAACACTACCCTGGAAGCCATGATATACATAAAGGACCTGGTGCTTCCCAAGGCCAGCCCCCTGCATGCTGCTTCGGGCGCTCTGAGTTCATATGAGCTTTGCTCCTGTTGATTTAGAGGGCCTTGTTTTCTTGGTGTACTTCATCTCTCTCTTACACTTTGCCTGTTCTATGGAATTTCCTAATCTCTGGAGGGAAAGATTTGATGGAGACATGCCATTAGGGTTACTGTTCCACGGTCTGTCACTCTCTGTGTAATGCCTGGCTGTGAGTCTCTGTATTTTGCATATGCTACAAGAGGAAGTTTCTCTGATGATAGCTGAACAAAGCACTGGTTTATGAGTATATCAGAAAGTCATTAGGAGTAACTATATTGCTACATATGTGTTGGAGTCTGGGAAAGAAAAGGAAGGAAAAAGATTACATCATACACAAGAAAACTACTCTCTTTATTACTTCAATTGTACAGCTTTGTAAAGACTAAGGGAATAATACTTTGCATATTACAGAAAAAATTATTCAGAGAAATCTAGACAAAACTTGAAAAAGATGAAAAGAACAAAAATTATATTGATATTAGTAAGGAAATAATTGAGGAAAACATGATTGAAAATTTCAGATAATATTAAAATTTCTAAGGAAGTAGATGTCTTCAAATGCTAAAACAATATTGGGGAAGAATTTTTCAGTAAACAATAGTACAAGTTATAATAAATGAAATTCATATGGAGAATTTATTGAAAACCAAGAGCAAAGAATGCTGTTTGTATCCATAAGTCCATACTAGAATATCTGAAGGATGTCTGTAAAGTCCCTAGGGAAAGAAGATTCTGACCCAATCATGATCACACTGATAAAATCTGCTGTACAAGTGGCAAGTATATATTTTCTAACAAGACCCCAGAGACCTTAAATCTCATGAGCACATTTAAACTATATTAAATAACAAACTATAGCTAAACAAAAGAAGAAAAGAAAGCTGCAATAGACACAGTGTCATATATTGAAACTATGTGGGCACAGAAACATGCTAAACAACTTTGTGACTCATGTTATACAATAGAAGATAAACACTGTCAATTATATTAAGATGAAAATATGACCATAATGGTTCTGAATGGAGTAGTGTAGAGTGAAGAAGATAGGAACAAAACATTAAATCATGTTTTCTTTCATTGAGGTGTATGTGTGGAGTGTTGGCTTTGGAGGCTAATAATCAAATTATGGAGGAAGAAGTTATTGGTTTTGTTATTACTGATATTGTTATATTCATTAATTCATTCTCACAACTGTGAGAAATATTACAAGGTCTTACCACTATAAGAATTATTACAGGTGATTAACAACTGCTAAAAATAGGGAATCAGTTTCTGCAGGGAGTAGACCCTGATAATATTTGAAAGAGAGCACATGAGGACACAGAGGAGTTCCAGAGAAGAGATGGAGGAGTGGAAGTGATATAAATGTAGTACCAATATGTCAAAGTTTCATAACTGAAATATTTATGCCAAAATCCCAAATATTTATTAAAATCCTTTTTTCCTTGAAGGTCCTGAGTATAAAGTAGCAGACATAGCCAAGGTCTTCCCATTCATATTCTAGTGCAAAATACAGAAAGCCAATGGGCACACAAATTCATTTGGAAATAGGTATGTTGAAGGATAATAGGCAGAAAGGTGGGGAAGGCAATAGCACAGTTGAAGAAGTTTGTTTGCACAGTTATGGACAGATATATGATCACTGATATGGTAGACGAACAGTTTAGGAAGAGTTCAAAGCTCAAGAGAAAGTTTGAGGCCATAATTGGTTCCCATGCACAGCAGGCCAGAGATAGCTGTGGGTAGAGGAGGCAGCAGACAAAGTGAGGAGTTAAAGATTCATTGCAGCTATAACAGGAAGTCACCACCAGAGAATAGTGATTCAATTTGTTATTTCTAATACAAAGTATTCTTCCATGTAGTCAACAGAAAGGCCAGTCAATAGGTGACTCCAGCCATAAGAGAGGTATTACTGGTCCTGCCTTGGTGAGATACAATTCAGAAATAATAGGGTGTCACTTACAATTATACAATGATTCCTGAATTTTCAACGAGATGTGGAGCAATACAAAGGAAGGTCCAGAGTTTCTGCATAGCAACTTCAGTGTGTTGGCATGAGGAAATGGATTTCCTTTCCCATTACCCATATAAATGCTGGATAGGTACTGCAGGCCAACTCTGAGAAGCACTTTGGGGCCTGAGGTAAGAGAACTCCACGCAAGCTGGTTTGGTAGTTTAGCTGATTTTGTGAGCTCTGGGTTCAATTTAGAGACTTTACCTTATCATATAAGGTGGAGAGAAATGGAAGAAGAAACCTAACATCAACTTCTGGCTTAGAAGAAACAAACGTGGCTTTTAGCCCTAACTTAGTTGGTGGTTTTGTAGACAAAAATACCCAAATTTATACATTTTTCTTAAACAATTAATACTTTTGCATATACTTATAGACCTGAACACATGTATATAATACCCATTCATGTGAATATCCATACAGATCTGAATACCACATACACACACTTGCACACGCACATGCACGCACATGCACACACATACACACACACATACACATACAAACACAGACAAAATATAACCCCAGACTTCTATCTTCAGAGATATACAAAAATATATCTCAATGCAAATTCATCAACTTGCACATTTCAGAGGAATGTGTGTGCAAGTAGAAGTTTGAAACTCTAAATTTGGTGATGGGTTCCTTAACTACACAGAAAATGAATCCGTTTATCCAAGATTCCGCACATATAATTGGAGAGAAAATATTATTTCACATTTCTGGTGGTAAAGTGTTATAAAAAATCAAACTCAACCTGTTCAGAATAATGAAGCAGACAGAGCATACAAACAAGTTCTGATTACAAACTCAGTCCTCTTTCAACATAAAAATAGGAATGTACTTCTATTGATGAGATGAGAAGCAAACCTGGTTTTAGCCCTAACTTAGTTGGTGGTTTTGTACATAGAAATACCCAAATTTACACCTTTTGCTTAAGCAATTAATACTTTTGCATATTCATTATATATGCATTAAATGTTTTAAAATGAGTCCACTATAATTGCTCTCATAAAAACTGTGATTATTAGCTCTCATTATTGTCTAATGTGGTTGGCTAATTACTTCTTTAAAAATAAAAAAAAAGTTCTACTAATGTACTGTTAATTACTAGCTTAGCTATTGTTTTCATATGTACATAAAGTCTGCTATTTCCCAAGCTCATTTTCCCAGCCCCTTAAACAGTAATCATTGTATACTTCCATTTCTCATAACTAAGTCAAATGTTTAAATACTATCACTTTTTGTTAAAGCACAACTCTTCTGTTATTATATGGCACCAAAATGGCTAAGAATGCTTTAAAATTTAATCTATTTAATCAATTAATTTGCCCAACTGTTGTGCATTGCCTATTTTTATGGAATCTCTTCACCTTTAGCTAATTCTTGATTTTTCTTTGTGTTAGCTCCCTACTTTGTTCTCAGGATATGTGAAATTATAAAACTTAACATTTCAGCTAGAAAATGCTTAACATTTTCTTTTTTTAATATTTTTATTTTCTATATTCTTTGTTTACATTCCAAATGATTTCCCCTTTCCTGGATCCCCCCTCCCCATATGTCTCATAAACCTTCTTCTCTCCATCCATTCTCCAATCACCTCCCTCCTTTTTTTCTCTGTCCTTATATTCCCCTCCAATGCTAGATCAATCCTTTCCAGGATTAGGACCTTCTCCATACTTCTTCATGGGAGTCATTTGTTATGCGATTTGTGCCTTGGGTATTCAGGGCTTCTGGGCTAATTAATATCCACTAATCAGAGATTGCATTCCATGTGTATTCTTTTGTGATTGGGTTACCTCACTTAGGATGATATTTTCCAGATCAAACCATTTGCCTAAAAATTTTGTGAATTCATTGTTTCTAATTGCTGAGTAGTATTCCATTGTGTAAATATACCACATTTTCTGTATCCATTCCTCCTTTGAGGGGCATCTGGGTTCTTTCCAGCTTCTGGCTATTATAAATAAGGCTGCTATGAACATAATGGAGCATGTGTCTTTATTGCATGCTGGGGAATCCTTTGGGTATATGCCCAGGAGAGGTATAGCAGGGTCCTCGGGAAGTGTTATGTCCAGTTTTCTGAGGAACTGCAAGACTGATTTCCAAAGTGGTTGTACCATCTTACAGCACCACCAGCAGTGGAGCAGTGTTCCTCTTTCTCCACATCCTCACCAACACCTGCTGTCTCCTGAGTTTTTGACCTTAGACATTCTGACTGGTGTAAGGTGAAATCTCAGGGTTGTTTTGATTTGCATTTCCCTAATGACTAATGATGTTGAGCACTAACAAGTGAAAGATCTATACGACAAGAACTTCGGGTCTCTGAAGAAGGAAATCGAAGAAGACCTCAGAAAATGGAAAAATTGACCATGCTCGTGGATTGGCAGGATTAATATAGTTAAAATGGCCATCTTGCCAAAAGCAATCTACAGATTCAATGCAATCCCCATCAAAATTCCAACTCAGTTCTTCACAGAGTTAGAAAAAGCAATTCTAAAATTCATCTGGAATAGCAAAAAACCCAGGATAGCTAAAACGATTCTCAACAACAAAAGAAATTCTGGGGGAATCGGTATCCCTGACTTCAAGCAATACTACAGAGCAATAGTGTTAAAAAAACTGCATGGTATTGGCACAGTGACAGACAAGTGGACCAATGGAATAGAATTAAAGATCCATAAATGAATCCACACACCTATGGTCACTTGATCTTCGACAAAGGAGCTGAAAACATCCAGTGGAAAAAAGATAGCCTTTTCAACAAATGGTGCTGGTTCAATTGGAGGTCAGTGTGCAGAAGAATTCGAATTGAGCCATTCTTATCTCCATGTACTAAACTTCACTCCAAGTGGATCAAGGACCTCCATGTAAAACCAGACACACTGAAACTAATAGAAAAGAAACTGGGGGAGACCCTTGAGGACATGGGCACATGAGAAACGTTCCTGAACAGATCACCAATAGCTTATGCTCTAAGATCAAGAATTGACAAATGGGACCTCATAAAATTACAAAGTTTCTGTAAGGCAAAGGACACTGTTAAAAGGACAAAACATCAACCATCAAATTGGGAAAGGATATTCACCAACCCTACATCTCATAGAGGGCTAATATCTAATATATACAAAGAACTCAAGAAGTTAGACTCCAGGGAACCAAATAACCATATTAAAATGGGGTACAGATCTAAACAAAGAATTTTCACCTGAAGAAATTTGCTTAACATTTTCTATTGGCTGCATCTGGTGGACTATGAAACATGCATATCACACCTGTTGCCATCTGAGTATTGTATCACCATTCCATCAGAGGAACTTTACATTCTCATCATGGATGCTTGGTCATCCTGCTATTGATAATGAAATCCCTTAAGTCAAACCCCTACTTTAAGCACTCATATTTACCACCACCACACCTCAGTGATAGGTATCTATGTTATTATCCTTAAACTGGCCACTTGGTCATTCAATCTTTCAACCCTGTCCTTTGAAATCCATTTCAAAACATTATACCCCCTCTGATGTATCCCTTCCCCCCACTCCATGCTCAGTTATGCTCCTCAGGCTGTCTCCTCTGCCTTAGTCTTTAGGAAGGGGTAGGAGTTTCTTTCTACATCTTGGATGGCACCGGTATGGCTACTTTCTATGGTCTGACCTTAATTCTGTTTAAATTAGCCCTTATTTAAATCTTCCCTTAGATGACTTATGGTATCCCATTTCTCATCTGTATGTCTCATCTTGCTGTCATTTCTTATCAGGTTGATATTTTCTACCAGTAATATTAGAAGCTAGTTTAACTGTGCACACTAGTCTTCAAATCACACATTTATTAATATGGTTCATAATCATTAAAGCCTTGGCTTTTCTATTTTTAAACTGTCTATCTGTCTATCTATTCATTATCCATCTATCTATTTAGTGCATATGTAAGCATATACATATGGCACAGGACACACATGGGAATAAGACAACTTTCAGTGAGTCAGTCTTTCTTTCTCCCATCTGAGTCCTGGAAATTGAATTGGTGTTATCAGTCTTGAAGTCGACTGCCTTTATTTACTGAGGCATTTGTGATGGCCCAATGCCATATTTTAAAAAGAATCTCCTTTTCCCCACTCTTGTTGATCCATTCTACATCTTCTTAGTACATCTCACTGACATTGGATTTTTTCAGCTAGAATCCTATAATTCAAGCATCTTGAGATTTTGCTACAGTCGTTCTTGCCCAGCCCATTTGCTCACACAAAATCAGGTTTTGCTATGTCTGTGTCCACATTTTTCCTGCCCTCTTCCACCTACCTTTTCTGGATTTCTCATCTCATTATAAGAAGAATACAATTTTCTACTTTCTATGAACGCCAAGTATTCAATCCTAAATACATATACAATTTAATAAAACATTATTAAATACAAAATTCTGGGTTACCTTCATGACACTGATCTCCTTGTGTACCCCCTTTTCATGTGTGTAACCTATCTAGTGATTCTCATCCCTCGGGCTTCCTTTATTCTTACTCCCTACAACCATTGCTTCACAGTGTCCTGGCTATTTCTTTTTCCAAATAGCTATTGTAGGTGATGAGTTCTATTAATATCTACCATCACTGCCATGGCACGATCTCACTATCATCTCTCTGTTGGACTTCTCAGTAGGGTACCAATCACTCAAGTCTGGCTTTAATCAGTTCTCAAGGCTAGAGGCAGTGTAATCTTTAATTACAAATTGGATCATGCTATATATCCACTCCCAAAATTTCACTGGCTTCCCATCCTCTTAAAATAGTTTCCAGATTTTTTTCAGCTTACCATCTCCTTAGTTCATCTTTTTTCTGCATTTCCTCAAACTTACAGATTATATACACATGTGTGCACACGTGCACACACACACACACACACACACACACACAATTTACTTAGCCTCTCATCCTCCACAGTTGTAGATCCACTTACTTAAAATGCTTGCTCTCCTGTTTACAAAGTTAATGCCCATGGAACCTTCAGATCTTCATCCATCTATCATTCTCCAGCATGAATTTCATTATTTTCTACACAACAGTTCTACGACCTTAAATCATCCCATCATATCTGCCTTTAGAAATAACTCCTGGTTTAGTTTAGATCACTGTCCAATCACTGGTTTACATTTAGTAAAATGGTTATTTGATTTCTCTCATCCATAATAATGCTACAGGATAAGGCAGTCTATTTTATATGCTATTATTAACTATATTACCCAGACCAATGAATAGCCCTTTATGCATGGAATAGGTAAATGCAAAATATAGTGTACATATTCCAATTATCCAATCATATACTTTATAATGAAATTAAAGCCCACATTTTTCTATTGTATTCTCAAAAACGACAACCTTAAGCCATTACTTTAAGTTTGTAAAGAAACCGGATTACACTATCTATGCTTTAAATAGTTTTGTTTTAATAATTAAACATTACTTTGGCAAAATAGATAATTTATATATAAAGTATCTCTTTAAGAATATATATATATATATATCAGTTCTAATACTCAATACCCATACTTTTTTATTTGGAGATAGGATCACTACAAATATAAATGGCACATATAAGTTCTCTTGGCCAGGCTCTATTATAATAGGATTAGTGTCTTCATAAAACTTAAATGTAGAGACAGTTAAACACACAGAAAGAATGTCATGTGGATATGAAAGCAAAGCTCAGGATGATGTGCCTGTCAGCCCCAAACTGCCAAAGGCTATCACAAAACAATGGTTATAGGAAAGATTTTTCTTTTCTGAAGCTGTAACAAAATCTCCTGGACTTGCTAACTTGTAAACTACAGAAACTTAATTTTTTCTAATTTTGGCAGATAGGAAATCCAAGAATCAGACCCTTGTAGATTTGTTATCTAGTGAGAGTCACTTTTTGTTTTGACTGTGTCCTTGCATGGTAGAATGGGACTAGATAGTTCTCTGGCATCCACCTCCTATGATGACATACATATTGGGGGCTAGAGATTCAGCATGTATATGGACCACAAATATAATCAGCCTTATGGAATCAGCCTCTTGGACATCTGGATCTCAGACTGCAGCAGCACCCAGAAACCATGGGTCATAAATATTGTTGTTTACCAGTGCTCCATCTGGTGCTTTGTTTTGTCAGGTTCTGAAAATTACCATGACACCAAAGAGCATTTAATGTCTGTTTTTTCATTTGGAAAGAACCAAAAACCTTAGAGTCTAATGCCACCAGATTCCCACAAGGCATATTTTAAATATCTCTCTTTGAAAGCTAATAATAAATAACATAAAATGCAGGAGAAAACAGATGCTGGTGAGGATGTGGAGAAAGAGGAACACTCCTCTACTGCTGGTGGGGTTGCAAGACGGTACAACCACTCTGGAAATCAGTCTGGCAGTTTCTCAGAAAACTGGGAATGATACTTCCAGAGGACCCTGCTATGCCACTCCTGGGCATATACCCAGAGGATTCCCCAGCATATAATAAGGATACATGCTCCACTAGGTTCATAGCAGCCTTATTTATAATAGCCAGAATTTGGAAATAACCCAGATGTCCCTTAACAGAGGAATGGATACAGAAAATGTGGTATATATACACAATGGAGGACTATTCAGCCATTAAAAACAATGAATTCGTGAAATTCTTAGACAAATGGATGGAACTGGAGAATATGATGCTAAGTGAAGTAACCCCGTCATAAAAGATCAATCATGGTTTGCACTCACTGATAAGTGGATATTAGCCTAGGAACTTGGAATACCCAAGACACAATTCACATATCAAATGATGCCCAAGAAGAACGAAGGAGTGGCCCCTGGTCCTGGAAAGACTCAGTGCAGCAGTGTAGAGGAATTCCAGAACAGGGAAGTGCGAAGGGATGAATTGGGAAATAGGAGGAGGGAAAAGGGCTTCTGGATCTTTCGGGGAGGGGGGAATCCAGGAAAGGGGAAATCATTTGGAATGTAAATAAAGAATATATTGAATAAAAGTAAATAAATAAATAAATAAATAAATAAGAAATAATGCATGCAAAGATAATTTTTAATCAAATAAAATATATTGAAAACAAATAACTTGAAAAACCTAAATATGCATGAAATACAATTAAAATATAATTTCATAAACATACTATAATGATATGGTCATATAATTCTCAACTTGCCAGAAAAAAATGACATAATTTAGACTTCTCTATTAATGTGCAACATCACACATTATTTTTTTTATTAGACCACTGAGGGTTTTGTGCTTGACCACCAAGTTCTTTTCTCTGGTAAATGAGTGTTTCATGTATTTGGCAAATACTATAGTTATTACTAATACATTCAGCATTGTGTATGTATTTAATATTCAGATAATTAAGAATCTATTACTAATTATATGATCTAGAAATACTAGAACTAAGTTATCTAACTCTTTTTATAAATACATTTTTCAAAATGTTTATAATAAAGTCTCTAATTCTAATTCTCTCTTATAGTGAAATGAGTGCCTATGGTTTTCTAACTAGGGTTAGGATATATTTTACTGGTCTCTGGGATGATAATATCTAGTCATCCAAACATGAATGAAGATGACTCTATCTGATATATATGGGACTCTGTCAACTCTTAAGCTTTAAGACCCCTGATTTTCTTATATTGTAGTTTCAATTCTGGTCTTACAAAGACATACTTTATTAGTGGCTCTTCTCCTTAAAGTCAATCAGACATGTTGGGAGTCTGAGAAAGGCTGTCATCTGGGAAGCACCAGATTGCAGACAACTCAGACAAATAATGCCACTACCTCCAAGGATGTGTGGTCTTTGGCACTGTTTAAGGTTCATCAGCATTCTTTGAACCCTGACTACAGTCACCGACTCTGAGAGAAGGAAGTCTGGTCTCTATGATTCCAAGTCATGAGCAATCTAAGTGGTAGGGAAGCAAGCTTACATTTCCACAGTAAAAATGACAAATCTGAGGATGTGGTCAAATATGGTTAGTTCTACTTCTTAGGAACAGCCTAGGACTATCAAAGTTAATCAGGCATGGGAAGTGGGCTTCAGCAGCTGCAAGGACAACATGAAGAGCCCTTCACACATCAGAGATCTACTTTGAAGAAGCAAACTATTGTCTGGCTAGCTTCGACAATGTGGGGAAAACCTTGTCTCATATATATATATATATATATATATGAGACATAATGACATAATAGCTTATTTTACACAGTGATGGAAATCTCTTACATTTCCTGAATAATAATATTTCTCACTTCATAAACAAACATACTTGTCAAGAAAACACATCTTGGAAATCATAGTGGGAAGCCTTATTTCTTAGCAGGATCTGTTTCCTCTGCTCTTCTCCCCATCTTATTCTGAGAAGGTGTCCTTTTTGGACAGGACAAGGACAGGGTGACTCATCAAAGGGGCACCTCAGTGAACTCAGAAAGATGCTAAGACAGTTTAAAGCCAATTCAAACCAAATCATTCACTTGCAGACAGCAGCAATGAATGCATTTCCATAGATCCTAATTTTTGATTCTGGGTTCCATGTTAATAACGCAAACTGAAATCAGCAACAACTTTTAAGGCCCAGAAGATAGGAAACTGTATGTCCAGAGCAAATGCTATTTGGGGTGGGGGTGGGGCTTAATACAGCATTGTGCAAATATAAGTATTAATTTCAGAAACACTAGTATCCTCTTAAATATTTTTATATATATGTTAATATTTAGGCCATTTTTATTGGTGTATCAACATATGAATGTATGTGTTAGCTAATTTTATACAGTGAAGAAGCTGCTGTCTGTTCTATTGGGCTGTCTTGCAAATAATTTCTGTCTTCATCTCCGAAGAGTGAGGACCAATATCAAACCAAGAAATGCAATTTTGCAGGCTGACATTTTTGTGCCTTCAAAACTGTCTGTGCTCCTCTGTGCCTGTCATTCAGAGCAGTACCAAGATTAGCTGTCTATATTCTGTCTCATCCTCTCCCACTTTCATTTACAAATATTTGATGATAAATAATTGTGCATGCCAAAAGATCCCTTGAACATCATTCATAGGAATTATACAAGGTGTATGGAAATGTGAGTCTGTGGCACAGGAAATAGGGAAAAAATAACTACAGCCAAAATCAGTCCTCTGTTCCCACACCAGACATTAAAATAAGGTCCTTCTGTCAACGAAGCCTCACATGTCTCAGAAGCAAAGGGTAATAAAACATTTTAGTTTTCAGTTTAAAATTTCACTCTATGGAAAGCAGTTGAAGAAGGCTAACTTGTGGTGACTCCCAGGAGACAGGAAATTTTAAGGCACTTCTAAAGATACGTTTTTCAAACATGTTACTCTACTGAAACATTTGTTATTATTATAAGTATTTTTAACTTCTCTATGAGATAGCTCAAAGAGTGCTAGAAAAATTTAAATTAGATCCTGAAGATGTGACTTGGAGTCCAAATTTAGTCATTTAAGCATTTTATAAAAGCACCTATCATTCCTACTTTTTGGGACTTTTAAGAAAAGGATTGGAAAGAGGTTACTTTAATCTACAAACTATCCAGCTGCAAACATTAGAGAAAATACTAACAATTGCCATCTGAGCCTTTTACACACAGGGGTGTTTTCTTTCTTACTCCAGGTTTCCCATTTATTTACAAAGTGAAATTAATAAAAACTTAATCAACTCATAAATTGCAATTTACTTGATTTTTTGTGGCAGTCACCCAGTTTTAAATTAATTTTACAAGGTGTTACATTAAATTAGATTTTCTTTTTTTTCTTTCCTCTCTTTTATTCAGTTTTTATCAGATGCTTATGAAACTAAGAAAACTCCTTAGGATGAGCTAAGTAACAGCAGCTAGACCCGCTGGGGGCAAGTGCATGGTAGAATAGTCTCAGTAAATTGAGGGCTTACAGTTTCAGAGGGCTAGAGTCAATGGTCATCTCAGTGGGGGCGTGGCAACAGTGTAGGAATGGTCCTCATTTGTTGACACAACAAGCAAGAAGCAGAAGGAGCTAACTGAGATTGGCTCTCCTCCAACACCTCTTCCTCCTTTCCGAATAGTTCCAACTGGGGACCAAATATTAATATATCGGCCATTCTTATTCAAAACACAATACATGGCAAAGCAGCACCAGCTCTAAGCTTCCTCTCTTTCACTGATTTTTCTATTCTCTAGTATCTAGAGGATGATCCTCTTTAAAACAATTGGGTTATTCACAGCAGAAAAACAGTGGCATGTTAATTCCATAAAGCAAAAGGAATCATTTGTGTACGGCTTCTAACTTTTAATGCTAAATTTCTGTCATGAATATTTTCAGTTTGTATTATAAAATGGAGTACAACTCATAATTAAATAAAAGCTTAAATTTTATTTAAGGACCTTGCACCTTCCAGTAGGCACACTTTGTTTTCTTTTTTCTTTTCTTTCTTCTCTTTTCTCTTTTCTCTTTTCTCTTTTCTCTTTTCTTTTCTTTTCTTTTCTTTTCTTTTCTTCTCTTCCCTTCTCATTCCCTTCTCCTTCCCCTGTCCTTTTCCCTTCCCTTCCTTTCCCTTCCCTCCTCTTCCCTTCTCCTTCCCCTCCCTTCCCTTCTCTTTCCCCTCCCTTCCCTTCTCCTTCCCTTCCCTTCTCCTTCCCCTCCCTTCCCTTCTCTTTCCCTTCCCTTCCCTTCCCTTCTCTTCCCTTCCCTTTCCTTTCCCTTCCTTCTTTTCTTTCCTTCCTTCTTTTCTTTCTCTCTTTTTCTTCATTCATTTTATGTCCTGTTAGCTTCCCACTCCTTCTGGTCCCCACTCACACAGTCTCCCTCTCTCTGTCCTCTGATCCCTCCCCTCTCCTGAGAGGGTGCTGAGCCCGCACCCCCACCATGTATCTCCCAATCCTGGTGCATCAAGTCTCTGCAAGGTTAAGGGCATCCTCTTCCATTGAGGCCAGAGAAGACAGCCCAGTTAGGGAAACAGAGCCCTCCGTCAGCAGGCCGCACTCTTACAGCCCCACCCCAGCAGATTTTTAAGAGGTCCTTGAAATTCCCAGAAGCTTGGAATACCCAAGACACAATTCACATATCAAATGATGTCCAAGAAGAAAGAAGAACAAAGTATGGAGACTCTGGTCCTTCTTAGGAGGGGGAACAAAATACCCACAAAAAGAGATACAGAGACAAAGTATGGAGCAGAGTCTGAGGGAAAGACCAACCAGAGACTACACCACCTAGTGATCCATCCCATATACAGTTACAAAACCCAGACACTATTATCAATGCCCACAAGTATTTGCTAACTAGGGCCAGATATAGCTGTCACCTGGGAGGCTCTGCTAGTACATGACAAATACAGAGGGGGACACTCTCAGCCAGCCATTGAACTGAGCACAGTGTCCAGAATAGCTCCAGTGGGGGAGCTAGAGAAAGGATCCAAGGAGCTGAAGGGGTTTGCAGCACCATAGGAGGAACAATGATATGAGCCACTCAGTACTCCCAGAGCTCCCAGGGACAAAACCATCTGCCAGGGAGTACACATGGAGTTACCCATGGCTCCTGATTGGTGAACAGGGAAAGCTGACCAGGAAAGGGGAAATCATTTGAAATGTAAAGAAAGAATATACTAATAAATAAAAAAAGAGAAAAAATAAAATAAATTTTATTAGTTTAATAAAAAAAGAGACATTAAGGAAAAAAAGTTTTTGTGCTGACTATATAGAAGGGAAACCTTCTGCAAACAATTTCTTCTCTCCCCACTAGGATAATGTATATATTAATGTAGGAATCTATTCTAGGAAGGGACTCACACTTATGCTGTAAAAGAAGATACAGTAGTAGTTGTTTTGAATAACATTTGTTCCTTTGAGGAGCACTTATATCACAAGTGGTTGTTTTGAATTGGGAAGCACTTCCTTCACAACTTACCTCTCCATTCAGGAGATGAAGGCATCTATCTCTGTTGTCACTGTGACCTCACTGAATCTAAAAGTAGGACCTGTAACCTGGCAATTGATAGACTAATCAGTAAACCACTGCTTTTCTCTAATTAGAGATCCACATATGCATTGCTACTCAATGCCATATAAAGACTATTCCAGAATTTAAATATTGAGAAGCCATATTTTTATGCTATCCCTATTGACATTTTTTAAATTTCAGAATCATCCTCTGGGGTCACTACAGCATGTGAAGAATAGGATGACAAACACTAGAAAAACTTCATTGTTTAATCGGCAATTAAGATTTCTCTACCCCAAGTCACGATTACCATAATAGAAAAGGGTTGTTGTGAAACTTTCTCTGTTTAGACAAGCACTGTCAGAGGAACTTGAATAAACATTTCCAGTGGCACTGTAATAAAAATATAATATAATCAAACACTAAATACAAATAAGCTGAAATTGCATGCAGCTTTGATATTGAATTGTTCCTGAAGCTACTGTCACCTCACATTTCTTTGTTTTTCATTTTTTGTTCATACATATAATATATTACATTTATTGATTTATATATGCTGGACCTTCCCTGCATCTATGGAATATATCCAACTGGATAAGGATAAATAATCTTTCTGTGTTTCTACAAATAAACCTGAAGATAGAACTATAGTATGCCCTTGATATAACACAGTTACATATTTATTAAAAATAAATTAAGTAAACCACACCATAGTATTAATAATACACCTTTTAGAGCTTTGCTATTTGAAATAGACAGGAAATAGAACAACCCAATGCTACACCAACAGATTTATGGGTAAGTAAATTATAGTATATATAAAATATATGCAGCTATAAAGAAAAGCAAAATTATGATAATTGTAAGAAATTTGACACAAACAAAAATTATCGTGCTCATAGAGATGATGAAGAGTCAAAGAAATATGCCTTGCTATTATGTGTAGCATTAAATTTGTAATATATATGTGTGTGTGTGTGTGTGTGTGTTTGTGTGTGAGTGTATGTGTGTGCAAAATAGGCCTGCTCCCCATAAAATTAGCTACTCATCCTGTACCTATGTCTTCTGAAGTTCTTTCTTTACTTTATTATAGTTCTCATTACTGAGAAATTGTATATTCATTGTTATCTTTATTTTTCCTTTTACATTGATGTTTATGAGGGTTTGGAAAGGGGCTTTTTTCTAGAACTGATTCCTGAGTTCAGGATTAGTATTGTCTTCGGGTTTCTGCTGCTGTGATAGAGCACCATGACCAAAAAAGTAAGTTAGGAGGAATGGGTTTGTGGCAGGATTTTCCATTTATTTAATATTTTCCAGCAATAGGGGTTTATTTGACTTCATCTTTCATATTATGGTATACCATCAAAGGAAGCTGAGACAGGAAATTAAACAGGGCAGGAGCCTAGGGCAGCTGATGCAGAGGCTATGGAGGAGAAACTGCTTACTGGCTTGTTTCACATGACTTACTCAGCTTGCTTACTTACAGAACCCAGGACCACCTGCCCAGGGATGGCACCACCCACAATCACCTATCCATCACTAATTACGAAATTCCCCTCCAGACCTGAGTAGCACTTGAACTTATTGGGGCATTTGTTAATTAAGGCTCCCTCCTCTCCAGTGACTCTAGCTTGCATCAGTGACATAAAGCTAGCCAGCACAGGTATGTAGTGAAACTATTGTTCATGTACATCTAATTTTACCTAGTGGCAAAAGAGTAATACTCAGTAATTTTCAACAAGGAAGGATAAACTACAGAGCAGAACACAGGAATAAAAAACTGTGTGTGTATAGGAAGAGAGTTGGGCTATAATCAGGGTGTAATGTGAATAAATAAATTAATAGAAAAAATTCATGAAAATGATGAGGTTTACATTTTCAAATATCCAAATAATCAATCAAAGTGAAGGTGCATCTAAAACAAAATTATATACTTCCAAAAATTGTAGAAGTAAATGTCAATGTAAAATTACAGCTGTGAGAAAAAAAATGGTTAAATGATCTGTTGATATGATATAGACTTAGAATCTCAGCACTTTAGGTTAAGATATAAACGCCCTTACAAGGTATACATTACCTATGAGGAAAACCATTGGCCACTATTAATCTTTAATGCTCCTGGTATGGTTATTGGTTTTATCCTAATGCCTTTGACCTTGAAGAAAATGGAATTGATTGAAGTAAGCTGATGAGAAGTAGAGCAGCTGCCCTTCCAAGCTGAATCAGGTAGGAGGCTTTAAGCTGTGCCAGGAAGGCGAGGCATGCTGAACTGAGGGCTGAGTGAGGAAGAAGGCCCACAGCATTGCTCTGTTTAGGGATGTCCATATAGATACGATTTCTGTGGTGTGTGTGTGTGTGTGTGTGTGTGTGCGCGCGTGCGCGTGTGCTTATGGAGGGGATTAGGATCTGTAGTAGTAAACCTTCAAAGATTACAATTCTAAATCAGTTTTTAAATTTAATTTTCCATAAAATGAAAGAAAACAACCTTATTTTCCAATGCTTTAGACACTTCAATTTCAATTTTAATTTTAATATACAATATCTGTAAAAGAGGTGTGTATGTTTATGCATTCCAAAGTGGTGACTATTAGACCTGGGAAATGTAAATTTTCCTCAGTTCCCTCCACAAATTCCCGGTGGTACCAAAGACAAGTTCATATCTGGGTGTGATGCTTCTCACATACACTAACAATTTAAGCATGGATATTTACAGGTAGTACAGAATTCACTTGAGATGTATAAAAGGTAGAGGAATCAAATTGAAATGCAGACTTCAGCTTTTTTAAAGGATATATACTTATTCAGGTATGATTCTTTAAGAGAAAAACAAAAAGAGATACTAAAGTATTTAAAGAGAATAGAATAAGAATGAACAAAAATCTAACAATACTAGAAATAAAACATCATTATAAAATATTTGTTGAAGAAATAAGAAGAAATAAAAGATGATTGAGGGAAAAGGAAAAGGCTAATAACAAAAAAAAAATCTCCAATGCTCAGATGGTAAAATGGGGTGGTAATAGAGAATGTCTATGAATCACCTCATGCTAAAATCAAAGAGGTTACTCAAATTTCTAAATATGTTATTATAGCTTGAATCCCAGGTAGCAATATTGACCCTAGTAAACATTAACTTGAAGTATTATCCATGAAAGTATTTTTCTCCAAGTGGGGTTCTCATTTTTATGTAGTGCTCTCACATGTCTCCATGTAGTAGTTAAGGTTCATTGCTATGTTCATTAGTTAAGGTTCATTGCTATATATACTATAACCACAGCAACTCTATAAAAGAAAAGGTTTAATTGGGATTAGCTTACACTCTCAGATGTTCAGTCCATTATCATCATGGTGGCAAACATGGCAGCCTATAGGCAGCAGACATAGAGCTGGAGAAGATGAGAGTTCTATATCTTGATCCAAAGGCAGCAGAAGGAGACTGTGTGCTACAGTGGGCATAGCTTGAGCACATAAGACCTTAAAGCTGGCCTCCATCGTAACACACTTCCGCCAACTAGGCAACAACTCTGAGTAGTACCCCTCCCTGTGGCCCAGCATTTAAACTAATGAGTCAGTGGGGGTAATTTCTATTCAGTCCACCATACTCTGCAACCAAGTAATAACAGAGGGTGTCAGAAACCATAAGGTGTCATGCCTTTAAGAACAGCCAGCAGGGATATAATTTACTGCAGTAGCAAGTGACTCTTGGGAAAACTGACCAGTATATAAACTTGTGCAGGCTCTTAGAGCGCTTTTTTTTTCCAAGTCTTATGCTCATTTTAGTCATCTAGGACATTTCCCTAGGAACATTTTTCCCTAGGAACAATTCATTTATACAACTGTTTCACAGCCATAATAAAAATGGTTCAAGCATCTATACATAGCATCCACACAGAATGGCAGATTCATGTTGGAATGGCCAGATCAATTATACTAAACCACTTCCCAAACATGATGGATGTCTGCATATGCTATGTTGGTGTCTGGAACATTTATGTTTCAAAGCATCTATGCACACTGACTAGGGAATGTGTTCACATAACTGTACATATCTTTACATTCAGTTAGAAATGTGCTTCCCTGCAGTTTTGTGTACAGAGGTATTGAATCTACTTAATCTACTCCTTCGTTATTATCAAAGCCTTTCAGAATTCTGCAGACAGCTTAGACTATCCTTAAGTCATCATTCCTGTTTCTCCCAGCTAGTCCTCATTCCTTTAAAACTCGTCAATAACATTTCAAATAGAGGACTCTGGAATTTGCAGCTACAACACCAAGTCTATGTTCCAATGGTACCAATTCCAGGGGGACTGAGATCTCTTTTACTGGGACCCTTTTCTTTTATTAATTCAGCCAACATTCATAATAGCTTTTTGAGTGATGGTGTCACAGGGATATATCAGCACCTTTCAAATATACTCAGAAAGCGGGGCTCTGAGAAATCACAGAACAATCCTGAGTAGCATCTATGACATCTTTTGAGCCAGAATCAATTGTAGAAAAAAAAATGCCTATATTAAATATATCTATTTTCCCATCTCTGAATACCAGAATTATCTCTTCAGAATTATAGTTCGGTGTTTTCCCCATATTTATAGAAGCAAGAAAAATTTATTGGCAGAAGTACATATAATTGTAGGGGAAATCAATTTAATATCCCATAAGATATTGCAAAATGATCAACACCATTAACTTTTTTAATAGCAAAATTCTTCATTTTGCATTTAGGCAAATAGCACTTCAAAGGAACTCAGAAACTCTAACTTTATCAGCCTTATTTTCCTTCTCTTTTAAGTAAGACTTTTGGTTAGATGATTTAGAAAATGAATTATTTTATATTTTGATAGTATAATATAATCACATAATTTTCCTCTTTTCTTTCCTCCTTTCAAATTCTCCTATATAATTCTTAAGTGGAACTTGCTCAGTTTGTGTAATGTCACTTGTATGTTTGTTTTCAGAGATGACCAGTTGATATTGGATAACCAATTGGTCTTATTCCCTGAAGAAAAATGTTTCTCCTGTTTTCAGCATTCTTTAGTTGCTTATAGTTCTTTGTGCAGGGTTGAGGCCTCATGGGCTTTCCTTAGTACATATTAGAACATCTCTTTGCAACAGATAGAGACTATTTCAGAAACCTACAACCAATAAAAATGCAGAGTTGTGGGTCAAGTCCCAAGGGATTTATCAGTAATTCAACTTCTCTACCTAAGGGTCACCCATTGTTCGAGAAGAGGTAAAGATTGTAAAAGCCATAGATATCAGGGAACTTGCTGTGAGATTGCTTCCTAAGAATGCCAGAATCTACACCCATGAAGTCTTATTAACCTCCCTGTTCAAACATGAGCTGAACATGGTTAGATGACTTTTAATGTATAATGCCTTCTTAGTCAGTTTTATGTATACTAAAACTGCCATGATATAGGGAACCCCAATGATAAAAAATTATCTCTTGCAGTTTTCAAGACTGAGAAGTTCAACATGTTTGGGTTTTTGATTGGGATCTGTTTGATGACTCACAGATGGCCACCTTTTGCTAAATCCTAACATGACTCAGAGTGAGTAGGCTCTTTATTCTTTCTTATGGGGACATGAATTCAATTAGACATTCTCCTAGGTTTCAGAAAATCAATAATAAAGAACACATCTAAAGCTGTTTTGTTACTTTTCCTAGAGAGAAATGGACACATATCTTTTCACCTTGGATACTGATGTCAGATAGTGTTGATGGCAATCAAAACACTGTTATGTCCTAATTGCTCTAGATGATCCAATGAGCTTCTCACAGCGAATTGTAGGAGCAGGGGTGCTAATGGACTCAGATACATCTGCATTACCAAATTCCTCCCCAGATGTGGATGACTCCTGAAAAGTGTATCTCTCCAGGTCACTGTCCAAATCTGGGCAGATCCACTGAAGACATCTTGTTTCCTCAGTCATTGCTTAATTTCTGTGTTACGTCAGGAAGAAAATATCTCAGAAATCTTGTGACTTTCTGAGTTTTCTTGTATATTTTGTGAGGTTCCTACATTTCCTAAGATATTCATTGTTTACAGAATCTTAAGGAGATGTTTTAGTTCCTTCCTACCTTGAAAGGAGACAGACTATTTCAGTTTATAGGAATTAATATTATGCAAGAATTACATTTTCTTAGCACTCTTACATTCTACTGAGGAAGTAATATATAAGATTAAATATTGGGCATTCCTGGGTTGTAATGAAGACTTAAAAGGAAATACATATGGGATGAAACTTCAAATGGTAAAGTAAATGGGGGAGCCACATACATATCCAAGAGGCGATTATCCCAGTCAGGGACAACAATTCTACAAATCTGAAGTGAAAAAACTGATGTCCTGTAAGAGCAGAGAAAGCACCCTACCTAGAACAGAATGAATTAAGCACACAGGAGCAGGAGATATCCAGAAAGCCACATGGAGAGAATTAAATAGATCCCAACTGACTGATAATAAAGAAAATATTTTTTTAATCTCTGAGGAAATTAGAAAACCATTATAGAGCTTGGGCAAGATTTGGATCATGGTTAAACCAAATCATTCTGACTGAGGAAAATAACAAGGTATAGATAGCGTGAGTGTTGGTTAGGTACTGGGAAAATGACTTGGAAATTAAAGGGAAGAGGAAAGGGTATGGTGATAATTGGCCATAATTCAGGTGAGAGATGAGATTGAACCAGTGGAGTGGGAGGATAGCAGTCTGATCTTCTTACTGTTTGAAGACAGATCCAGGGTTAACTGCTGTTTGTTCCTCTGCATTTGAAACAGTCATATCTTTAATTCTAAGTATTTTTCTAATAGTAACTATTATTTAATAATTTTTAAACATTCTTATTTATACTAAATGTACTTTATTTCCATATCTAAGGACTCTGACAAAATTTCAGATGGGCTCATGCTGTGGATGGACTTGTATTCATGCATGCATTGCTGTGGTATTTAATGATTAAATAACCCTCCAAAAGCTCAGAGCTACTAATTCCAGTTGCCAGTTTATTTGCCTTAAGTCCATTAATCTATATCCATGTGGGGGTAGGATGAAGATATTCATATATAATTCTGTCAAAGAAAAGACTCAAATTTGGTATGACTTAGGTACATACAGAATATATTGTATAGAATTAAGACATTTTGAAGAAAATTTTAGTTTACTTGTGTGATCTCAGTTCAAGAAGGATGTGCACAACAGAGTTGGGAATGATTGCATTATGGGTAAGTTCAGACTGACAGTCTTAGGAGGTACTTTGCAAGCATAGTGATGACCACTATGAAATAGTTTGGTTACCTTGTAATATAGAATGCCCTCCAGGTAGGCAAGGTATAGATAATGTGAGTGTTGGCTAGGTACTGTCATTTATCTTTGTTACAGAAGTGAATGACCATGGATAGAAAGGAGGAAATGGCTTTTGAGCTGTATGAGAGTAAAGTGGAAATCACCCGCTGCATCAGGAAGGAGGAAGAAGATCAAGGCAGGAATCAACTCTCAGTCCTGCACAGCTATGCAACTCTGCGCAGCTATGAAATTCTATGCAGCTATGCAACCTATACAGCTATTCAACTCTGTGACTAAGAAAAGGAAGGATGGGGGGCAATAATAAACCCCATATTTTCTCTTTTTTCTTGTTGTCTGATAAAAAAATCAGGCATGGGACACCAATGCCAAAGTCACATATCAGTAAATAAAACTATTAGTCAAGTAGCCAAATGTCTTTTCTGATTCCAGACTATCAAGGCCATTGGTATTTCCCTAAGTTGTTGGCTGCAAAGAAAGCATTGCAGTATGTTTTAACAGTGCAAGACCACTTGAACACTGTGACCTAGTTGTCTCACAACTGAGATTTTTGTCTTAAAAATATAACTCTATAGTTTTATATGCCATAAGGGAGTCTCCACAGAAACCTTTTTCTCATTCTGAAAAACTGACAGGTAGGAAGCAAGTCTTACAGGGGAAAATGGCAGACTAATGCAAGTACAATTTAACCAACTAGTACTTATCCAGTTAAAACAGTCTATGGCTTATATTTTGATATACAAAACCAATGTGATATAATTTTCAGAATTGGAAACATGCCTGGAATGATAACTCTAGGCTAGTGTAGAAGGCTTAATAGGAAAGCCTGGGAGCACTTGATGGGGGCATTTAATAAGATGGCATTGGACTTAGAGTTTGGGGTAGAAAACCACAAATTTCCTTTATGACATTACAAAGATACAAAACCTGAAAACATGTAAGGGTTGAAAGGAACAAATGACATTAATGTTAGCATAAATTTGCTAACAAAGTTTCTGTCATGTGATCTGCCATGTGTCTTCTGTGTGAGATGGAGACCAGAACTCAAGCAAACCCAATGGCTTAGTAAAACAGAGGGAGCCTCCTGCTATCACAGGTGTCTCTTTACCTTGATAATCTCACCCTTAACCAGCTACAAAGTACTACTCTGACCCAACTGGACAAGAACTCTCTGCCAAAGTTATAGATTGTGGTAGTTTTTAATTGCATAGGGTTTTTTTTTTTTAACCACCTCCTTAATGGTATTTTTTTTCATGTTCAGATCTTCAAATGTTTGCTTTATAATCTGTGCCCTGTGTTTAATATGTTCTAACCAGAGGCAGTTAAGGCTTATGAAGGTATTTCTTGCATTATCACATAAGCAACACACAGTTCTGTGATCAGCCAGGAATCCCAGTTTTGTGTATGATAGGTTGTGGCATTATGATTTCTTTTTGTTTTATTTATATGCCTAATGATCCTAGCATTGTTTATGAAAAATGGTATCTCGCTCATATTTATTCTCTTTTGTCACCATAATCAAACATCTAGCCTCTATAAATTCAACTTTAAAACTTTACATTTTATCAATTGTTTTAAAATTATTTTCTTCTTATTAATAAACCTCTATGAATGGCAGGACATTCTTTTAATGTTCTTACTTCGGGAGATTTTTTTACTAACCTTGACACTTTAGTTTTACATATAGATTCTTTGTGAATCAACTTATTCACCAAAGAAAACCAAATGTTAGGGTTTAGAGTACATATCTTTGGCTCTCAGCTTTAAGTTCAGGAGAGCAGCATCATTAAAATACCCGAGAAATACTCGCGCTTTCCCATTCCCAACTGTGTTGGTTTTCTCCATTCATTTTGACCTTCTTTTTATATCTCTCATTAAGTTTTATATTTTTCCTCTGTAAAACTTGCATATCTATTAGTTTATGCAGAATTACTTGGCATTTTTGATAGCATTGCAGAGAAATTTCTACCAAAACCTCATCACTTTCTGCTTTCTGTTTTTATGAACTACCTTCTCAATTTGTACTGCAGTAGCAAATCAAAGTTTTTGGGAAATACGGAAATCCATAGAGCAAAATACAAATATCATCCGTTCTGCTCCTTACTGAACGTTATATTTTAATTCTATAATTACAGTTCCTTTGAAATTCCTGTTTGATTTTTGCACTTATATTTCCTCCCGTGAGAATAGGGGGCCTATGTGATTGCTATGAAACTTTGTAACAAACTAGTGAATAGAGAGATGGAAAGCCTCTATATAGAGGCTACACAGCAGAGTGCACTGTGTATCATCGCAGACTGCCTGTGACTACTTACAGCCCAGGCACAAATGACTGTAGGAAGATGGTTCTTACTGATGTTTCCAAGTCAGACTAGACTGCCGTGAGTTGGGAACTGAGCTGGGAATTCTGCTTATCAAGTCAGCCTCAAGGAGGACATTATCAATACTTCAAAAAAAGATATATGTAATTTCTAACCTACTCAGTCTGAGAGTAAGTAAACCACTAAGGTTTACCCCTAGTAAAGGAAAATTAAGCAGAAAAAGCCAATATGCCATATTTTCTGCATATATATTGTCATGCATATATGCCTTTAATGTCAGCAACTTAAAATATAATTATGAAAATTATCTTTAATTTTCTGTTGAAGGAACAAGGGCATGGAACTATTTTGAATACTGGGGACAATGTCATAGTGGCCAGAATTGGCAGATATGGATTTCAAACCAGACAATTATGACCACCACAAATTCTTTCAACCTTGATTTTCTCATATTTGCCCTCTCAAAGCAAAAACGTTATGAAAATATAGGAAAGAACAACCCAGCTGAAGGAGAGGCCCATCAAAGAGATGATGGAAGGAACCAGAGGATATGAGAACAAATCTTCAAGACATGGTAGCCATAGCCCAGGATATGGTAGAATCTGAAAAAGAGGGGTAGAGGTTGGCATTGGAAAGAGGGATCTCAGAGAAACTGCCAAATGATCTTAAATTGAAAATATATTTGACAACTCAGTTGGTAAGTGCTAGCCACATGTGCATGAGGACCTGAGTTTGATATCCCAAACCAATGGAAAAAATCTGGATGTGATGTTACATATATGTAATCCCAGAACCAGGTAGGTGGAGACACAATGATGAATAGGGCTTTCTGGTCAGCCAGCCCAGTCTAGCTGTTGACTTCCAGACCAGTTGAGAGACTCTGACTTAAAAAGACACAATTTCTGAAGAATGTCATCTGCAGTTGATCCCTGGCTTCTGTACTTATGTGCACATATGCACACAAATACACATACACATATATGAGCATCATCCATTGCATGCAAATGTATGTTGAAGGGAATTAGAACTGGAGAACTGAACACTTGTGTGGTACTTAAACTGAGGGCAGGCCTCACACAAGCCAAGCAGGTAGTTATCACCCCTTGTAATTTTGCTTTATAAGCCTTTGCATTTTGAAAACTCCCTACAATATACATATAACAGTAAGAAAACATTAAAATGTTAAACATTTTCACATACTTTTCATGCCCCTGAATGTATTATAAGGGAGTAATACAAAGACCTATTTATATGGACAAAAGCAATTTATTTCTAAAAATAGAAATAAAAACATTTAAAATATTCCTAGGTAGAGGAACAGTTAAGTACATTGGGCATATATTATTATAAAGTTACTTTATTTGTATCAAAACATGCATTTCGTAGAACAGTTACTGCCATAAGGAAGTTATTACTATAATTTCCATTGAAGGCCAGGAGGAAAAGCATCTTACCTTCATTGTGACCACAGCATCCTACAGTGCCTATGAACACACAGGGTTAACACAAACCTACCAAAAGGCCTCACTGGACATTGCAAATGTTTTTTCTATCTTTCAAGATAGTTTTACCCTACACATTCATATCTTTTCAAATAATTTGTAAAGGATGGTAATGATTTGCTAGGTTAGGGATATTATATCCATGTCTTACAATTTCAAAAATTGATTGCACAAAATACATTAGTTCCTACTTTGTTGTCCTGGCGAAGGAATCTAAGTCCCCACGTGTGCTAGGCCAGGGCGGTGTGACTAAGCAAAACCTCTGTCCCATAATATGTAGGTTTTAAAACAGATCCTTTCTATTTTTTGCTCTCTGTGTCTTTATATATAAAATCAAACGCACAAATTATCTCAATCATTTTTTTCCAGTGATTATTTCTAGAAATGGCAAGGTACTACCTAAGCTATTTTTCCCCTTGCTGAGTGACTGCTATTTTCATCAGCACCACTGAGGGTTCCAGCATTGTCGATTCTTTCTTCTCCAAGGCCTTCAATGATCACACAAAGTCCCATTTATCAGTTTGGTATGTCACTGACCAGAACTATTTCTTCTTATGAACCTGGAACTCTCAGAAGGCCCCAGGGGCCCAGAGCTATGAGTCCCATCTTATTGGAGGGAGAGGGGGCCTCAGCTATCAACCCGAAACAGACTGCTCTATTTTAAAGGTTACAAAGTGAACTCTGGCTTAGCTCAGAGGGTGAGCGTCCATGTCCAGAGAGCAGAGGGGCCTTCTGCGGGAGACTTAGGTAGCACAGCTCTGTATGATGAAGGCTCCCCTACCCCCTTGAAGGTTCTTGATGAGAGAGACAGCCATTGCTTTCCTAAGCTGTTTATTCATTGTTCATCATAGGAAATGAGTACATATAACTTACTCAGGGTGGACCAGAAATTAAATACCCTTCTAAGAAGGAATGTCTAGGAAGGGAAGCTTATTGGCTAAACCCTTGGGGTTGCCCCATCTAGATATCTCACTAGCATGGGGAATTCATCATGTGGGATATTGTGGTCATGTACTTCAGGATATGAACTGGCTTGGGAACAGATGAAATGCCTACCAGTCTCAGATATGAGAATACTGGGGTTTTTGAATCCACTCAGCCTTCTCAGTTTTTGTCTGGTGATATAGTTCTACTTGCCTCACATCAGGTTTCTCTTCAATTTTTGCCAAAACAATTCTATGCATAAGAGTTTTCCATGAGACAACAATTGTTGCTTAGATAAAGCCAATAATTTGGACAAAGACAGTGCAGATCTAAAAGACCGTTACATCTCTAATTCCTGCCAAGGAATTGTCATTCATGTCAATACCCCAGGAGAAAGGGGCCTCCTGTGCCAATGTCTGCTTGGATACAGGGGGATGACCTGAGAAACTGCCACTAATTCCTGTGGAGGGATGCCTGCCAGGCACCCAACATAAAGACTCTGTGAACCCTGTCTGTATCTGCCTGCTAGATATGCTGGAAGGTTCTGTAAGATAGATCACAGTGAGTGCACTATCCATTGCTACAATCGAACTGTGTGCCAGGATGGAATCAATGGCTACTCATGCTACTGTGTGCCTGGATACCAAGACAGGTATTGTGATTCGCAAATGGATGAATATATTTTTGATTCCTGCATAGATGAGGCTGTACATCTTAATGAGATAGGAAGATACACATTTATCTATCATCAAGAGTATTCTGGTGTGAACTGTGAGAGGGAAATTGATGAATGTGGATCCCAGCCATGTCTACATGGTGCCACATGTCAGGATGCTCTTGGGGCTTACTTTTGTGACTATACACATTGCTTCCTTGGAGACCACTGTGAACTTTGATGAATGCGCCAGTCAGTCATGTCTCCATGAAGGTCTTTGTGTGGATAGAGGAAACAACAAGCACTGTGACTGCACAGGTAATAGATTCAAAGGGACACACTGTGACACCTTGGTGCCTCTTCACTGCTCAAAGCCTTGTCACAATGATGCAACATGTGAAGACACTGTTGACATCTATATTTGTCACTTCTACACTAGATACACAAGTGCCCTGTGTGAGACAAAGCATTGTCTCATGGATGCAGCAGTAAGCTCTATCACTTGGGAGGTGGGGGAAATGTGCTGTGCTGCCCTCAGAAGATCTGTATGGATACATTGCAGGCCTGTATCCCTCCTTTAACTACCTTGGAACCTCCGGCTGTTTGTAACATCCTGAAGTACAGAGAGTAACCTAGCATAACTGTCTTCTGAGAAGCTCCATCCAGCAGCTGACCAAAACAGATGCAGAGACCCACAACCAAACATTAGATAGAGCTCAGGAAGTGGTGTGGAAGAGTTGGGGGACAAGGATTGAAGAACCCAGAGAAGATGAGAGTCACAGAAGACCAACAGAATCAACCAACCTGGACCTGTGTGGGCTCCCAGAGACTGAACCACCAACCAAAGAGCATGTAAAGGCTGGACCTACCTTTTCCACATCTACAAACATGTAGCAGGTGAGTAGCTTGGTCTTCATGCAGGTGCCCCAACAACTAGAGCAGGCGCTTACCCTGATTATGTTGTTTGCCTATGTATCCACTCCCCTAATTGTGCTGTCTTATCTGGCCCTAGTGGGAGAAGATGAACACGGTCCTACAGTGAGTTGAGTTGCCAGGGTGGGTTGATTGCCTGGGAGGTGAAGGGCCTTCCCATTCTCAGAAGTTAAGGGTAGGAAGGGAAGGGAAAGGATGGAAAGGGAGGGGTCAGGTGAGGAGGATACTGAGAGGAGGGGGCTGCAATCAGGACGTAAAGTGAATAAATAGATAAGCAAACAAACAAACAAATGGGAAAAACAATCAGAGATAAATTGCAGTTTAATCTAGCACTACATATCACTGAAGACTATTTCTTCTCTGATTTTCTTTTCGTTCTTTTAAATTACCTTTATCCATGTGAATACTTGCGTAGAATAGAGTTAACCAGTTACTTCCCTTATCTCTCTCTCCATTACCACCTTCCTTCCTTTTTCTAAAATATTTCTAAATACACTAACATGACAGAAAATGAGGCAAAGGCCAATCAGATCACAGGGGAAAATGTTTGCTACCCCAATCTAAAATTCCATGTAATCACTCTGTTCACGGATGGTGGGGCTCAGCTCTCCCAGGGCCTCTCTCCCAGAGTGGCCAATATTAGACCCATCTCAGAGAGGTCCAAAGAGGACAAAACATGGAGGTTCCACATTCCAGGCAATAGAGACAGTTGGTATAAAAGGTAAAGGATAAGACAGTGGTCCATTTGGAGATCATGAGCGGGCTCTATCATCTTGGTCCAACTTAGTTTCCAAATGTGAAGTCATATGCATGTGCTTGGCCTTCCTTTGCCCTGAATGTAATTGTGGTGGCACTGTCTTCCACACCGTCTACTCACTTAATCCAGGGCCGGGAGCCTGTCCTGGTTATATGTTCTTTTCACAGTGACCATGGGTGACTGTCCCCTAAGTCTTAGCCCTGTGCATGTCATGCTTTCTCCCACCCATGAGCTTAAAGATTGTTTTTTCCCTCCTTGCTGTTTTTCATGGTTCAAGCTCTAAAATAAATAAATAAATAAATATTAAAAATGTATTTTTTCTACTTGCATAGTCAAAAACTTCTACACACACAGGCAAACTACATGTTTTTTGCTGGTTTCCAGCAGCTAAATTTAAAATCCAGAGGATAGTGGTAAGAAACCTTGTGACCGTGGGTGGAGACTTGATGAAGGGTGTGTGCAGCTGGCCTTAGAATACTCCATTCCCAGATAGGACACTTAAGACAGTAGAATCATGTGCCATGTCATGATTCCATATTCAGACATACCATGTCTGAATTATTTCCTTATTTCCTTGTATAAACCAGTGAGCTAACACTATTCACTGTGCCTAAGTAGGATGTAGAGTCGTGGTTAATCCCTAGACTTGTATCACTCCTGTCTCCTAAACCATGTATGAATCTGTTTGAATTTCACTGGCATTGTATGTATGTATGTATGTATGTATGTATGTATGTATGCATGTTTAGAAATTTCATTTAAGGCCATTACCTAGTCAATATGAACATTATCACTCCAGACATTGTCCCGGTGTTCAGATCTCAGATAATTGTTGGACATTCTTTTTACACGCAAGGAACATAGGATCTATTGTTTAAAGGGGAAGGACCCTCTAAAAATAACCTTTAAAACTGACTTTTATGAGAACACTTCAAAAAATAAGTTAGAATGCTTATGATTTTGTGTTGTTAATATTATTTGATCCTATTGTAAGATTTATCAGTTAACAAGTTATAGTAGAATATATACACAGAATGTATTTATTTGTTTATATTCATATCATGTTTAAAATACTTTTCTATAATATATAATAATTAAATTTTTTTGCTAACAAAACTTCACCTTTATAAGTACTCATTTTCCGAGTTTTGGAAAGACCAAAATGTTATTTTCCCTCATGAATAACTGCATTTTAATTTTGAAAATGGCATGAAAATCTGTTTCCCCTCATAAACATGAAGGAAAAGGTAAATAAAATAATATTTTGGAAGCAAATGCTACACATATTCTTTCCAGTGAAGACTTGTACTGTAATTTGGCAAAATCAGTCATTTGATAATTTTGAGTACTGCATTTATAAGAAAAAATAACTATAATAATGCACAGCCCCTGATTTATAGCAGCAATCAAACCTTCAATGTGTGAAATGTCACTAAAGGTAAGTTTCCTGGAGCCTTAGTCTCTCTATCCATGACACCTAGGCCTTCTACAGATCAAATCACCAACAGATTGTTTGGGCCATTTCTAAAATAGCCTCAAATTAATCATCATTAAAAGCATGTTATTTCAAAGACAATGGGGAGAAAAATCATAGAAAATAAGGTGTGTTTTTTTTTCTATTTTCCCATTTACCCTGTCATTCAGTCAATCAGTACACAGACATTAGTTCCAATTCTATGCCTAGCACAAAAATAGTGCTTAGGGAGTTTCACGTGTTGGATCTGAATAGGTTACTGGCATTAAAATGGTCGGGCTTCAAATGGTCCATTTGAATGATGTCTGTTCAGCCTTGCAATCTCTTCCAACTTGTCATTTTGCATTTGAGAATCTGTTCTCTATTTCTTCTCACTCAGTTTCTTGAGCTGATTGTGGCCAGTTAGCATAACACGCTTTTGCTACTCTTGCTAGCTCTGGAAGGAATTTTTCTTACTATTTCACGAAGAAGATGAACAGGAAAAGCTTTGTTTTCCCACCAGGGTATCTCAGGTTCTTCTCTAGTCTGATACAAGAAACTGACTAGTGGTATACTAGTCTGCTGATGGATGAGGCTCATTGCAGATGAACGCACAGACTCCCATGGACAGCACCCTCCATTACTTCTCTTATTTTTTTTTAATTGATATATTTTTTTATTTACATTTCAAATGATTTCCCCTTTTCTGGGTCCCCACTCCCTGCAAGTCCCATAAGCCCTCTTCCCTCCCCCTGTTCCTCCATCTACCCCTTCCCACTTCCCTGTTCTGGAATTCCCCTATACTCTTGCACTGAGTCTTTCCAGAACCAGGGGCCACTCCTCCATTCTTTTTGGATATCATTTAATTTGTGGATTATGTCTTGGGTATTCCATGTTTCTAGGCTAATATACACTTATCAGTGAGTGCATACCATGATTGATCTTTTGAGACTGGGTTACCTCACTTAGTATGGTGTTCTCCAGCTCCATCCATTTGTCTAAGAATTTCATGAATTCATTGTTTCTAATGGCTGAATAGTACTTCATTGTGTAAATATACCACATTTTTTGTATCCATTCCTCCGTTGAAGGACACCTAGGTTCTTTCCAGCTTCTGGCTACTACAAATAGGGCTGCTATGAACATAGTGGAGCATGTGTCCTTATTGCATGCTGAAGAATCCTCTGGATATATGCCCAGGAGTGGTTTAACATGGTCCTCAGGGAGTGTCATGCCCAGTTTTCTGAGGAACCGCCAGACTGATTTCCAAAGTGGTTGCACCATCTTGCAATCCCACCAGCAGTGGAGGAGTGTTCCTCTTTCTCCACATCCTCGCCAACACCTGCTGTCTCCTGAGTTTTTGACCTTAGCCATTCTGACTGGTGTGAGGTGAAATCTCAGGGTTGTTTTGATTTGCATTTCCCTAATGATTAATGATGTTGAACATTTCTTAAGGTGTTTCTCAGCCCTCTGAAGTTCTTCATGTGAAAATTCTTTGTTTAGCTCCATAACACACTTTTTAATGGGGTTATTTGGTTCTCTGGGTTCTACTTTCTTGAGTTCTTTGTATATATTAGATATTAGCCCTCTGTCGGATTTAGGGTTGGTGAAGATCCTTTCCCAATATTTTGGTTGACATTTTGTCCTTTTGACAGTGTCCTTTGCCTTACAGAAACTTTGTAGTTTTATGAGGTCCCATTTGTCAATTCTTGATCTTAGAGCATAAGCTATTGGTGTTCTATTTAGGAACTTTTCCCCTGTGCCCATGTCCTCCAGGGTCTTCCCCTGTTTCTTTTCGATTAGTTTCAGTGTGTCAGGTTTTATGTGGAGGTCTTTGATCCATGTGGAGTTGAGCTTAGTACAAGGAGATAAGAATGGATTGGTTCGCATTCTTCTGCATGCTGACCTCCAATTGAACCAGCACCATTTGTTGAAAAGACTATCTTTTTTCCACTGGATGCTTTCAGCTCCTTTGTCAAAGATCAAGTGACCATAGGTGTGTTGGTTCATTTCTGGGTCTTCAATCCTATTCCATTCATCTGCTTGCCTGATATTATACCAATACCATGCAGTTTTTATCACTATTGCTCTGTAGTAAAGTTTAAAATCTGGGATACTGAATCCCTCTGAAGTTCTTTTTTTTAATTTTTTATTTTTCTTTTAATTTATTGATATATTTATTTACATTTCAAATGATTTTCCCTCTTCTGGACCCCCACTCCCCGAAAGTCCCATCAGTCCCCTTCCCTCCCCCTGTTTTCCCACCCAATCCTTCCCACTTCCCTGTTCTGATTTTGTTCTACACTGCTTCACTGAGTCTTTCCAGAACAAGGGGCCACTCCTTCGTTCTTCTTGTACCTCATTTGATGTGTGGATTATGTTTTGGGTATTCCAGTTTTCTAGGTTAATATCCACTTATTAGTGAGTGCAAACCATGATTCATCTTTTGAGTCTGGGTTACCTCACTTAGTATGATGTTCTCCAGCTCCATCCATTTGCCTAAGAATTTCATGAATTCATTGTTTCTAATGGCTGAATAGTACTGTTGAGAATAGTTTTAGCTATCCTGAGTTGTTCAAGACTCCACTCTCAACAATGGACTGATCAGGAAAACAGAAACTAAACAGGGAGACAGTGAAACTAATTGAAGTTTTGAACCAATTGGAGTTAACAGATATACATAGAACTTTTCATCCCAAAGCAAAAGAATATACCTTTTTCTCAGTACCTCATGGTACCTTCTCCAAAATAGATCATACAGTTGGTCACAAGACAGACCTCAACAAATATCAGAAGATTGAAATAATCCCATGCCTCCTATCAGATCACTATGGAGTAAAAGTGGTCTTTAATAACAGTAAAAACAACAGAAAGCCCACATACACATGGAAACTGAACAATACTCAATGATACCTTGGTCAAGGAAGAAATAAAGAAAGAAATCAAAGATTTCTTAGAATTTAATGAAAATGAAGGCACAACATACACAAGTCTATGGGACACAATGAAAGCAGTGCTAAGAGGAAAATTCATAGCTTTGAGTGCCTCCAAAAAGAAATTCGAGAGAGCATACACTAGAAGATTAACAGAACAACTGAAAGCCCTGGAACAAGAAGAAGCTAATTCACCCAGGAGAAGAAGACAGGAAATCATTAAACTCAGGGCTGAAATCAATCAAGTAGAAACCAAGAGAACCATACAAAGAAACAACAAAACCAAAAGCTGATTCTTTGAAAAAAATCAACAACATAGATAAACCCTTAACCAGACTAACCAAGGGGCACAGAGAAAGTATCCAAATTAACAAAATTAGAAATGAAAATGGAGATATTACAACAGAAACTGAGGAAATTCAAAAAATCATCAGATCCTACTATAAAAACCTGTCCTCAACACAACTGGAGAATCTGGAGGAAATGGATATTTTCTTAGACAGACACCAATTACCAAAATTAAACCAGGATCACATAGACCATCTAAATAGACCCATAACCCCTAAAGAAATAGAAAGGGTCATAGATAGGCTTCCAACCAAAAAAAAAGCACAGGACCAGATGGTTTCAGTGCAGAATTCTATCAGACCTTCAACGAAGACTTAACACCAATACTCTTCAAACTTTTCCACGAAATAGAAACAGAAGGAACACTACCCAACTCCTTCTTTGAAGCCACTATTACACTGATACCAAAACCACACAAAGATCCAACTAAGAAAGAGAATTTCAGGCCAATTTCCCTTATGAATATCGATGCAAAGATACTAAATAAAATTCTTGCACACCGAATCCAAGAACACATAAAAAAAATCATCCACCATGATCAAGTAGGCTTCATCCCAGGGATGCAGGGATGGTTCAATATAAGGAAATCCATCAATGCAATCCACTACATAAACAAACTCAAAGAAAAAAACCACATGATCATTTCATTAGATGTTGAAAAGGCATTTGACAAAATTCAGCCTCCTTTCATGCTAAATGAAATGAATTCCATGTCTTGGAAAGGACAGGAATTCAAGGCCCATACCTAAACATAATAAAAGCAATATACAGCCAACAGGTAGCCAACATCAAACTAAATGGAGAGAAACTTGAAGCAAAATCAGGGACTAGACAAGGCTGCCCCCTCTCTCCATATCTTTTCAATATAGTTCTTGAAGTCCTAGCTAGAGCAATTAGACAACAGAAGGAAGTCAAAGGGATACAAATTGGAAAGGAAGAAGTCAAACTATCACTATTTGCAGATGATATGATCTTATACTTAAGTGACCCTAAAAACTCTACTAGAGAACTCCTACAGCTGATAAACAACTTCAGCAAAGTGGCTGGCTACAAAATCAACGCAAGCAAATCAGTAGCCTTTATATATTCAAAGGATAAGCAGACCGAGAATGAAATTAGGGAAATGACTCCCTTCACAATAGCTACAAACAGCATAAAGTATCTTGGGGTGACTAACCAAACAAGTGAAAGACCTATATGACAAGAACTTCAGATCTCTGAAGAAGGAAATCGAAGAAGATCTCAGAAAATGGAAAAATCGTCCATGCTCGTGTATTGGCAGGATTAATATAGTTTAAAATGGCCATCTTGCCAAAGGCAATCTACAGATTCAATGCTAACCCCATAAAAATCCCAACCCAGTTCTTCATAGAGCTAGAAAGAGCAATTCTCAAATTCATCTGGAATAACATTACTCCTCTTATACCCTGCCTCTTCCTTTCTCCTCTCTGCCTTTCTCCTCTCCTACTTCAAAACTACTTGAAAATTTTCCTTACTAAAGATGTAAACCTACTAATGGATTAATTTTACTGAAAAAAGTATGTATTTCTGTTAAAAGTACCTCAATTGTCTCTTTTATAAAGACACTTCCTCTTTCATGTTGCTCCCCTTCATATGTCTGGACACTAAGAATACAGTTGGATCCTTGGGCTCTCTTATCTTCTGTAGACTCCAGCCTCTTCTATCTATCTTACAGGATGTTGGATTAAAAGACAGTTAAAACATAAGGTTTCTGCCATTGTAACAGAACCTGAGACAGACAACTTATAAAGCAGGAAAACTTTGTTTTGGTTCACAGATTATGAAGAAGTTCCAGCTCACTGCCAGCACGATTTATTTCTTAACGCCTGCGAAGCCAAATATGTCAGTGGTAGCCTATGGAAAAGGACTGTGCTTAACTCCTGATAGAAAGCAAAACAGAGAGAGAAAAGGATCCAGGGCTCCAGGGTTTCCTGCAAGAGGATTCCCCCAATTTTCTAACTTCCTTCTGTTGGCCACAATTCTTAAAGATCCACCACTTCCCACTAGGTCACAACCTGTCAAATGTTCAACACCTGGACCATTGTGGGACATCCAACCTGTGATGCACAGCAAACCTGAAACACCACTAGGAATAGAAATTAATTATAGCAGCAATAATTAATTCTAAAATAAAAGAATTCTTTTCTTTGCATGCCAATATTTTCACAAGTACTTGCACATCTGAAGATCAAACTTAATGGAAAAAAACTAGCCAATTTATATTTGTGGCATGTTTTATTTTTAAAAGTTGTTCCTACGGACGATATATATGAACATTTTATATAATAGTAATTTTTTTCTAATTTTTCTGTTGTTATAATTGTCAGTAATTCATTTAATAGTCTCATTTATTCAAGTATTTTGTCCATATATTGTATTCTACAAATGTAAACAGTTTATATAAGTATATTGTGTTTAATTTATAAAATAAACACATTTTTATAGTATAAATATCTGTTTCAAAATTAATTCTGTAAAATGACTGATAGTAAATATTTATAATGTAGAAGGGAAACATAGCTAATTGAGTTGGATTTCAATAATTCTATAGGAAAGAAATGTGGGTATAGAGTAGAATATGTTGACTTAACAACAAAAATATTAGTGCTCTAATGCACAATGGTACAAACAATAGAATAAAAGATGTAGACCTAAAACTTCTTTGTTAAAGTTTCTGTAAGTTGAAAGTTTTGATAAAGTTTATAAACATTTAATATCTCCATGTATGACCCTTTGCTCCATCAAAAAACAATTCTTTACACTAGTTGATTGGGCCAGATAATGGATACAGAATAAAGAACAAGACATTTTGGTGGTGGAAGGGGTTAGCTGTACCAAACTCAATATTTCTTATTTTTTAAAAATGTATTTTAATTTTGCATGCATGAGTGTTTTGCCTACATATATTTCCATTAATGTGGTACATGGTGCCTATGGGAGCCAGAAGAAGCCATCAGATTCCCTGAAACTGGAATTAACAGATAGATGTGAGCCACCCATTTGGGTGCTGGTAATTGAAACCATGTCTACCACAAGAGAAGCAAATGCACTTAGCCACAGATTCTGTATTTAACGCATTGCCTTTTCTCTTTCATTAGACTTTTATGTAACAAAATGAATATAATAAATAAACACATACTACAAATTCCTAGCTTAAGCAAGGATAAAATTTGTTGGTTTGGGTATTTCAAAAGTTGAGTCTGAAGTAGAAATAACAGATCAGAGAAACAATATGACTACAAAGCTGAAAGGATGTAAAAGTCATTGATCTCACCTTTCCTTTTCTTACCCTCCCTTCCTCTTGTTTTTCCCACTTAGCTATTGTTGTGAGTTTTTATCCTTAAATGTGATTTATTCAAGGTAAAGTTTTGGAACTAGGAACAAAGTCCCTCAGGTGTGCTATCTCAGGCAGCGTTCGCTGCTGGCTCCAGCTATAAAGTTCTGGGAACACTGGTTGGCAACTCTGAATTCAATGAGCATCCCCTAACAATCTTTCTAGAAAAGCCAGATTACCCACATACCTGGCTGCAGGTTACATGGCTCCAAATCATGAACTAGAAAGTCCCTTTTGAGGGAAAAGACTTATTTCATACAAGGAAAATATAGGATAGACCCAAATACATGGAGAATGTACATTACTTTTGATAAAAATATAGAAAAATTTTATTCTCTTTTATCCTTGAGTAATAACTACACTCGGGATAAGCTGAATAATACTACATTGCGATCATTGTGTTCCTCATCCATTATTTGGATATTTTCCTCCATCGAGTCAATGATACCATGACTGAGTCATTCTTAGGACTATTTCGATAGTATATATTTCTAGGGTGATCCTAGGTTACTGAGGACATACATGGATATTATAAGAGCATTTGCAGGAGTTGGTGTGTTCTTTCTACTATGTAGGTTCTGGGAAGTAAACTAATGACATCCGGCTTGGAAAAAACTGCTGCTACCTCCTGAGCCATCTCACCAGCATGCCATCTTTTCAAGGTAGGTTCTCTTGCTAGATCTGCAACTCATTGATTGTCTAACTGGCTAAGTGTTGAAATACATTCCCCAACCACTCATTGTTATGTCATCTTGTCTTGGGTACCCAGTGCTGAGGTTACAGGTAGATGATGCTGTGCCTGGATTTTTAACCTAGACTTGAGGCTTTGAGCCCTTATGCTTGTATAGCAAATACTTTATCTACAGAGTTACCTCTACACTCCTAAGGAAACTATTCTTATCTTGTTTTAAACTAGAAAATTTAATTCACTGGCTTACAAAAGGGTACACTATAGGCATAATTAAATTCAAACAGGTCTGGTGGCATTATTTAGTTATTAGAAATAGTCAAGAAAAGCTACTGAATATTGCCTTTTGTTTATATATTTTATGTTTTTTAATGTAGTGATTCACTTGAGTCACCAGATCTGTAGGGTTCTCAGAACCACTTATGTCCCTGCTAAACCTCTGACATTTCACTGAGGACTCAGCAGAGAGGGGATGACCTTCAACTTTTAAAAAATTAATAATTAATCACACAGCACACTGCCTAGGTGTTCTGATTCACCTATGGTGCCCTTAGTCCAACAGAATCCTGAAGCTTTAAGCTCTAAAATTTACACTATATTTAACTAGTGTCCTTACTCAGTGACTCATTAGTTTTTATTAGGTTTATTTCAGTGTAAGTGCATGCCTGTGGGAACATGCTGCCCAGGTATGGATGTCAGAGGACAACTTGCAGGAGTCAGTTCTCTCATGACTTCTTGTGGGTCTCAGGGATCAAACTCAGCTTGTCAGATTTAGCAGTGGGAATCATTACCTACTGAACCATCTCTTCAGCCCCTCAGTGGCTTTTTAATGACCTATTATAAATGCACACCAATATTTCATTAATCTGATAGCATTTCTTTCACTAAATAACTTGAATTTATACAGGCATTTTTGTGTTTAATTTTAGGGTCAATATATCTTTCTGTTTCCCTAAGAAATAAAAGCTTTAACATGACTCCCTCTCTGCCAATCAGGGAATCCAGGTGCTAATGACCAATGTAAAACCAGAAAAGGTTAAAAATATCAAGAGGAGTACAATTTAGTATTATGGCATACACCTGGCTATGGACCTGAAACCAAATTTAGCTATTCAGTAGGCAAGTACCAGGATGTTTCAGCATGAATGATGGAATGGCCTTGGAAAAGGGCCAGTGGGGCACTAGGGCTATGGGGACCCTGCTCAGTGGGAGGTTGGACTGTGGCATTAGAATGGCAGCTCTTGAGTCCTAACTGTATAAGGTGGGACAGTCTAAGGTCCCAAGTACCTGCAGAAATGCTCCACAGCAAGACAAGGGATTTGCTTTGTAGTTGAATGGGATAGATGTCAAAGAGCAGGAGAAGATGTTAGCCAGTTATTGAAGCTAAGGTGTAAAGGAAGGTTAAAGAGAAAAGAAAACTCCTTGAAAGTAGTAGCCAGGTGCCACTGGAAATCACCTGACTGCAGTGAAGTTTCTGCTATTTGTACTAAGCCTTGCCAAGCCCAAAAGTTGCAAGGGCTTGAAACTAGTTGGTGAAATGAACTATGCAGGAGACTCCAGGAAGACATGTATTGCTAACTCCCTCTGGTTTATCTTGAAGCTTGGACTGACAGTCCTGTGAATGAAAAGATTCTCCCAGACTATGCTCAGCCCTACTGCTGCTCTGTTCAGTACTGCTAGCATGGCATTTGACTACCTCAAAACAGCCATGCCCCAGGGAACAGCCAAAGCCAGAAGGGCTCTGCTTGCCCTTTTAGTAAATGCCTTCCTGACCCTCTTTCCAGGCAGTGGAAATCCCTGTATGTGATAAGTCTTCAGAGTTGCACTAGGCCAACCTTCCAAGTGACTGCCACTATTAATAGTCCTTTGCCTCTCCGGAGAGGAGAGTAGCTGTCTTCAGTCTTCTTATGGCTGCCTCTCTGCTTGCCTGCTGCTGGAATGCATGCCCACTGTATGCATGTCTCATCGCCACTGCCATTTTTATGCCAGAAGAAAAAGAAGAAACATGAGCAAAGCACACTGTGTTCTCCTCTCCTCATTTCATCTAAGGCCCAAGCTTCCTCTTCCAAACAGCTTGCATTTGTTAATTAAAACCACTGGGTTAGAAGAAGGAAGAGAGAGAATTGAATTTGAGAGGTGGTGAGGAATAGATCTGCAAGGAGTTAGGTTGAGAACTTGGGGATAAATATGATTAAAACACCTGTGACTATGTATGAAATTCTGAAGGAATCCACGCAGTGCATGTATACACACACACACACACACACACACACACACAAAGAGAGAGAGAGAGAGAGAGAGAGAGAGAGAGAGAGAGAGAGAATGTTTCATTTGTTAGATTCATCTGATTGGCAAACCAACCACAGCTATGGCCCCTCTCAGCAGCTGCTGTTCCCTGGCTCTTGATGGCCCTTGCAATGTGTTTTTGAGATTCCCTAAAGGTACCTAACTCTGACCTCATGTTCACAAGTAAGTATCTACTACCTCCCAGGATATCAGCAATGTTCAAATTAAAATTAGGAATGTTCCAGTGACCACCTGGCTAGAAAAAATAAAAATGTCTGCTCTTCCTCTCTCCTTCCCTCCCTCCCTCCCTCCCTCCTTCCCTCCCTTCCTCCTTCCTTCCCTCCCTTCCTTCCTTCTATTCTTCCTTTTGCCCGCCCTTTCTTCTTTCCTTTTTTTGTTCTGTCTTCCCACACATCTTTGGACAGTTCTATGTTCATCACATTATCAATGTAGTGCTATTATTTCAATGTTCACTGAACGGCTACATTGCCTATGGCAGTAAAGATTTAAATACTGTATCTATACAATTCAGCTTTGTCTCTAGTTAGGATCTTTCTAGGAACTGGAGGTGGGTCTACAGCTGGATCCGTATACCCCTCCACAAGAGCTCAGCTTCATGTATGCTCTCCAGAGAGATCATAATATCAGTGTCTATTTCAAAACTTTCCATTGCTTTCTGTAACTTACTGAGCTCGCCATTTCTTTGGTGTAACATTGGTGGTAATCTATTAGAATTCCAAGACATTCTGTCTGTTACTGTTTTGTCCTCCTAGCTGCCTATGATCCTTTTGATCTACCTTCTTTGAAGCTTTGTTTATATAGATCTATTAGATATAATAATGGCACAGTGTGTGTGTATGTGTGTGTGTGTTCATGTGTGCATGCATGCATGCATGTGCATGTATGTGGAGAGGTAGCTTAGAATTCTAATCATGATCTACTCAGCAAATATATCCAAAAAGGGAATCTGAGATGTAAATTTCAAATATAAGTTTGCCTTCATTTATCATAATTGTTCTTATTGTGAGAGCATGCTAGTAGGCTGGGGCTGAGCTTTGGCATACATGGATTTATACATCATAGCATATCAACATAGCTACCCACTTTACATGGCACTCCCCTGCAGCATATGCTATCTATTCTGCTGATGGAGGAAAATCTCATTATGTTGAGCTCACCTGATGGTTGTTTATCTGGTTTATGAGTATGACTATGTACTCCATGGATTTATTAAAATCTCTTTTTAAATAATTTTAATTTTATGTGTGTGTTATGTGTGTGTGTGTGTGTGTGTATGTGTGTGTGTGTGTGTACACATGCACACACACACCATGTGCAAATATTTGCAAAGAACAGAAAAAGGGAGTGTTGGATTTCTTGGAGATGGAGTTTCAGGTGGTTGTGGACTGCCCTATGTAGATGCTAGGATCCAAACTTGGGTCCTGTGGAAGAGCTTCAAATATTTTCTGAGCCATCTGCCCAGCTCCCAAAGATCAATGAATGGCCTACAGTGGAAATAAAATCTTTTATTCTAACCTATTGTTTAAGGATCAAATTATGCAAAGGAAAAACTTATGTCAGCTTCAGCACGAATTCACAAAGCTTCACGCATGTGTTCTAGGAGACTAGATATTTGTCATTATCTATCATTTTGAATCACTTTACTATCAAGGCATTAACATTCTTATGCTAGTGTTTTCAAAGCAGCTTGAAGTTTATTGATTTTCTATATTGCTGGATGATTAATTTTATTACAGAATCTAGTGAAAATTAATCTAAGTTGTATAGCATAATGCCAGCAGCTGGAATCCATAATGCAACCTCCTTTTGTTTGCTAGTTAGCTTTGTTGAATAACCACAGAAGAAAATTACCAACATCAACAGCACTGTATAAAGATCCTGTAGCTCACCACCCTTTGCTTTCAATGCAATTTGCTTCCTTCTATAGATCTTTTTAAAGAGTTTCCCAGCAACAGAACAGGAACCCCATTTTCTTCTGTATTCCCAGCATCCAGGGAAATATTCTCCCCAGTGCAGAAACATTATAACAGTTTGTTAGCAGATTGATAGATACAGATAAACATGGGGACAGCTTGGTCTTTGTCCTCGTTAGTTTTTGTCAACATTACACAAGTTAGAGTCATTTGAGAAGAGGAAATTATAACTGATAAAATGCTTTCTTAAGACTGGCCTAAAGGTAAGTCTATAAGGGTATTTTGTTCATTATTGATTGAAGTGGGAGTGACCCAGCCCGGTGTTGTGGTGCCGCCCTCGGCAGGTGGTCTTAAGTTGTATAAGAAAGCAGGTTGAGCAAATGAGGAGTGAAGAAGCCAGTAAGTAGCACTCCTCTGTGGACTCCTCTGTGCACTCCTCTGTGGACTCCTCTGTGGACTCCTCTGTGGACTCCTCCGTGGACTCCTCTGTGGACTCCTCTGTGGACTCCTCTGTGGACTCCTCTGTGCACTCCTCTGTGGACTCCTCCGTGGACTCCTCCGTGGACTCCTCTGTGGACTCCTCCGTGGACTCCTCTGTGGACTCCTCTGTGCACTCCTCTGTGGACTCCTCTGTGCACTCCTCTGTGGACTCCTCTGTGGACTCCTCTGTGCACTCCTCTGTGGACTCCTCTGTGGACTCCTCTGTGCACTCCTCTGTGCACTCCTCTGTGGACTCCTCTGTGGCTTCTGCTTCAGCCTGTACTGCATTTAGTTCCTGCCCCAACTTCTTTTGAGGATAGACTGTGATATAAAGAGGTGATAGACTATGATATAGACTGTGATTACATTGCTTTGTGTAAGCAAGATAGTTTTACTCCACAAGTCACTTTTGGTCATTGTGTTTTATCACAGTGATAGAAACCTTAACTAAAATGTTTTTGTTTCTTCCTGTGGACCAAGGGGCAAGAAACATCATTTAGAATGCTTGGCTCCAAACAGGAAGAACATGAAAATCAGACAAAATATTTACTAAATTCATTCAAAATACTGTGTTCTGTTACTCATGCACAAATTGTCAATTATCCCAAGTATATACAGTTTATTTCCAATTATTTATATTTGCATAATGTATCTTTCTGCGCTATAAATGGCAGAAAGAATGTGAGTATATTAAGGCTAAACAGAAAGATATTGACATCACTAGCCATGTCAATCATTCCAATATGATATTTAAAGCAGAAAGTCATCTCTAATGTCTTGGATAGTAAAAGTAACTAATCACAAAGTCTTGAGAGAGAACTTGAAAACTATTAGCTTGAAGTATAACACCTATGACATGATTTAAGCCCTAGTTTCAGTCTATAAAACTCCTAATGAAACAAAACAAAAGAAAAGTAGCAATAAAATTACAAGGAATAAAACAAAAGGAAACTTCATTTCATTGGTTTCTGATACAAACTGTCAGCCAATTGTGACAATTTGTATATGTGACATGTGGATGTATTCCAGACACATTTTTAAAGGTAGAATGTGACAACAAGAGCTCGAAAGGATTTGCGACTTGTTTTGATCCATCATCTTCCTCTTGGGAAGATCGGAAGATGAGAGAGGGGGAGCAGAAGGGAGGGAGGGAGAGAGGCAGAGAAGGAGAAAGGTGATGGAAGGAAGGAGGGAGAGAAGGGAGAAAGGGGAGGAGGAAAGGGAAGGTAGGGAGAAGAGGAAGAGAAAAAAAGAAATTGAGAAAGTACCCACTCAGTAAAGAACCCCTGTAAACTTGTTAATGTGACCCCTTGATGGTAGTTCCTAGTAGAAAAATAATGCACCTGTTCTGTGTAGGTCTTTTTGCCTGGCTATATCTAGTCAGTCAAGGTTGTGTATAGCAAGAAAATGAGGAATTTATTGGTTTGTGGGTTATGGCCCATTAGAAAGTGTTAGGCCATCTATATAATTACCAAGAAATAAAAGGGAGTTATTTCACACCAAAACAGCTCCCTTGTATAAGTAATGCCCTGCATCCATCACTTCTAGACTTCAAACAGTATGCCTGAACCAGCCCACATCTTTGTGTTACAAAGAAGGACTTGAGGTGTTGGGTAATGAATTCAGATGTATCTGTATCTCACCTTTATCGTTATTGGCATCTTTCAAATCATTACTGAGGTTTAATAGCCAGTAATATGTCTGATTCCTGGGAGCCTTATTTGTCAATATGTTTCTTTATATTTAATCTTAGCTCTAAAAATAATTGTAAGTGACTACAAGGCATTTTTTATAGTTAACAGATGGATTTGGCTGAAAGTGAGTTAACAAATATTTTATGTGTATGAGTGTCTTACCCTCATATATCTAATACATGCATGGAGTGCCAGCAGAGGCCAGTAGAAGGTGTCAGATATCCTGGAACTGTAATAACGTAAGCTTGTTAGCTGTCATGTGGTTGTTAGGATCCAAAGCTGGCTCCTCTGCAAAAGCAGCAAGTATTGAGTACAAAGTCATAAGTCATCTTTCCAGTCTGGCATTGAAAGTAAACTTAATATTTTTAATAATGGTAGCCTGTAATTATTATAAAAAGGAATAATTCCCTTGTTTTATTTAAACTGTCTAAATTTTCACTGTGGAGCTATACTTGAAGGAACTGTCTTGTGACATTCAGAATACTTTGAGGAGTTTAGACAAGTAGGCTGCAGGAACTGGGGGTATTTAAAATGGATTACTATATTTACAGTAAGTATAATTTCTTTTACAAAAGTAATTTTATGTCCATTAGGACCAAGATGTAATCACAGAGCTCAAGTATAATCTCCTGAAGAAAAGGTTTGCATTTGGGAGAGTAAACTGTCCTTAGGAATAGCAAGTGAGTATAAAAGTAAAAAGAAAATGATAACTTAATTTTCTTCATAGCTTTGTGAATATTTTAAAATATAGGAAACTATGCCTGAGCCAATACAAAATAGTTTATACCTTTGAAGAGCTGAATTCTTTGGAAACTAAGAGTTTGTTTTTGGAAAGAATTTCAGGGTGGGAATAACACTAATCTTCACAGCAACCACACATGCCCATGGCTAGGAGAAATGAAGTCCTCAGATGAGGATAAATCTCAGCCACAAGGCCTTTGCCTAGCATGAGCGAGTCTCACGTTAGATCCACAGTACTGTCAAACAAGTTTTAAAATGTGGAAATTGTTACATTGTTTGTAAAACCCAATTGTAGAGGTCCTTGCTGTACCTCTTTCCCTACCTCAAATGTACAAATGCAGGAACCCTAGGTAGGACCAGGGCGAGAGATGCTGGGTGACAGCTTTTAGGAGAGCTGCTATTTGGGTCCTGTGGGAGCTCTGAACACATGGAAGAGAGTAATATTAGTGATTATCTTGTGAGGGATGCATTTTCAGTGAGAGAAGTAAAATAGCTATCAGATGTCCTAATTTCCCAGGAGAGAGGCTTTCAGCAGATGTTTGCAGATTTGCATCTTGTCATCACATCTGTATTTTAAGTTTTGCACCAGCTCTGTCCTCAGATTGCCAGTTCTTACAGTAGGGGGTTCACAAAGCCTGTGTAGAAGAATTATCTTCTTGTGTATGCTTAATTAATTTTTCAATTTTACATGGTCAAATTCTAAGAGACTGTAAAATAAGCCCATAAAAACTTTCTTTTTTTTATTAGTCAATGACAATGCTTCTCTTTTCTACTTATTTTAAGCTAATATGTTTTAGGTTCATTTCTTAATGACTTTTTAAAAATTTTAATAGATTTTTTTCATACTATATATTGATTATGTTTTTCCCTACCCCAAATCCTCCAAGATTTTCCCCACTTCTCTCACTCCCAAATCTATAACATTTCTCTGTCTGTCTGTCTGTCTATCTGCCTGTCTCTTTCTGTCTCTCATTATTATATAAACTTACATCTTAAATATTAACTAATAATTTAAAAATAAACAAACCTTTTAAAAAAGTGCTAAATATGTACTTCATGACTATGTAGCTAACAAGAAAATGACCATATTACACCAGTACAACGTGCTTGCTTGTGCTTCTTAAAAGAAGAATTATAACTACCACATTGTAATAAGCCAGCCTTCGATTTTTAAAGTAGTTATGTGCTTAAACTCAGCCTTTGGTCAATTGTCTGCAGTTAAAATTCAGGTTTAGAGATTCATTTATAAATCTCTAAGAAAACAATAATAAGATATATCTGTAAACATAAGAGTCAATTAAAATAAAAGATATGAGTATATAATTTGAAGTTTATTACATTACAAGGAAAACAAAAGAAGGAGGAATTGCTGCAGGGTGCTAATACATGGTTAGCTTTCTGTCCTGTATATTGAAGGAATGTAACAATCGTGGTAAAGGTCAAACCTGCAAATCTATACATGAGTTCTGGTAGGCGGACCACATATCACACAAAACTCAGAGAAAGGAAGGATCTTCCAAGGAGGCCGCTCTGTCTCTGATCTTAACTATTTGTTATTAGACCATGACTTTCTCTTTCTGTTTCCCTTTTACTTTAAAGAATCATCTTATTCCTAAATAATCAGTCTTTTAAATAAGAACAAATAGGGAGAAAAGAAGAAAGTAGAGAAATAGAGTCACATTAAAAGAAAAGCCATGCAGGCAAGAAGGCATAGTGTGCAAAACCTGCTTGGACAGAGGCTTGGTGATCAGCTGCCACAAAATCGTCAGTTTGCAGGGATTGGGGGGACTTGGACATCTCTTTTCTTATATGCATTCAAATAATTGTGGTGGCATCATTCTACCAGTTCAAAGCTAGTACATTCTATGAATTTTCAACCAAAAGTTTAACAACTCTTTGTGTTACAACTTTTTGGCCACTTAGATAATGACCTTCCTTCGTGGCTAACACAGACTCTCATGTATATCTAGAATGCTTATGACTGTAGGTAATTCTAGCATACTTAGTAAAGTGTCAGCTGAGAAACACAAAATTCACTTTACTTTTTTAGGTGGAAGTAGATTTATTAAGGGACTTGCCTGGAGAGCCAGTTGGAAGGGCATTGCCAAGCTGAGTTGCAAAAGCAGAATTACTGATGGGAGAGGACATTGTCTAGGAAGACTGTGGCCCAAAAATCACATGAATCAAGTGAAACTCTCTTTAGGACCTGAGGCCACATGACAACACCTGATCATCTTCAATGACTGAACAATCCTGTTCTTATGATTTTTTTCCTTCCTCTTCTTAGAATGGCTTTTACAACACTTTACCCGATTGAGAAGGTACTGAGAGCACATGATCTTGTGAGTTCATGAGAAAGGAGAGGGAGGAAGATGAAGAGGCAGGAGATATGGATATGAACAAAGACACCTAGATTAAGGTGACATGCTCAGCTTTAATCAGTTGAGGGTCCGAATTCTAGCACCATCACTGACATGCCTCCTTGGTGAGATTCTTGAGTTATTTGAAGTTCAACTTGATTATTAATAAAATAAGGGAGAGACAGGTAATGAATGGCAATATAATAGAATGAAATCAAAGAATCAAAAACCTCGTGGTTATATCATTTGGAATTTAATTGGTAGATGATCAATACGTTTGAGTAATTTATTCTTTTCCTTTAGAGTTTTGGTATGCTCCTTCAGCATTTTCCCTAACTCTTTCATTGGGGTCCCCATGCTCAGTCTAATGGTTGGCTGGTGGGTGGGTGGGGAAGCACCTTCATAGAAGCACGGGGGAGGGGGAATGGGATAGTGGGTTTACAGAGGGGAAATCAGGAAGCCAGGGGGGAATAACATTTGAAATGTAAATAAATAAAATAACCAATAAAAAAGACAAAAAATAGAGTTGTGCCATTGTCAGACTGTGAAAGGCAGTCTTTGTTCTGCTT